>NC_142439.1:12792878-13095909 GCF_059453495.1 Arachis ipaensis | reverse complement strand
TAGTTTTCGAAAATCTCAATCAATTTTTCAATTTTCTTTTTTAAAATCTTTTAATTAATTTTCAAAAATTCTTCCCCTCTTCTTACATCCTTCTATTTAAGGGACTAAGACTCCTCCTCAAGGTACAATTCGAACTCCCTCCTTCTTTATATGTTCGAATTCTCCTCCATCTACCACCTCCTTCTATTCTTCTTTTCCTCTGACACCTCAAGGAATCTCTATACTGTGACATAGAGGATTCCCTACTTTCTTGTTCTCTTCTCTTTCATATGAGCAGGAACAAAGATAAAGACATACTTGTTCAAGCTGATCCTGAACCTGAAAGGACCTTGAAGAGAAAGCTAAGAGAAGCTAAAGAACAATTCTCTTTAGAGGGCCTAACAGAGCTCTTCAAAGAAGAAGAAACCATGGCAGCCGAAAATAACAATGCCAACAATGCAAGGAAGGTGCTTGGTGACTTTACTGCACCTACTCCTGATTTCTATGGGAGAAGCATCTCAATCCCTGCCATTGGAGCAAACAACTTTGAGCTTAAGCCTCAATTAGTTTCTCTAATGCAACAGAATTGCAAGTTTCATGGACTTCCATTGGAAGATCCTCATCAGTTCTTAGCTGAGTTCTTGCAAATCTGTGACACTATCAAAACCAATGGGGTTGACCCTGAAGTCTACAGACTCATGCTCTTTCCTTTTGTTGTAAGAGACAGAGCTAGAACATGGTTGGATTCACAACCTAAGGAAAGCCTGAACTCTTGGGAAAAGCTAGTCAATGCCTTCTTGGCAAAGTTCTTTCCACCTCAAAAATTAAGCAAGCTTAGAGTGGAAGTCCAAACCTTCAAACAGAAGGAAGGTGAATCCCTCTATGAAGCTTGGGAAAGATACAAGCAATTAATCAGAAGGTGCCCTTCTGACATGCTTTCAGAATGGAGCATCATAGGAATCTTCTATGATGGTCTGTCTGAACTATCCAAGATGTCATTAGATAGCTCTGCTGGAGGATCTCTTCATCTGAAGAAGACGCCTGCAGAAGCTCAAGAACTCATTGAAATGGTTGCAAATAACCAATTCATGTACACTTCTGAAAGGAATCCTGTGAATAATGGGACAACTCAGAAGAAGGGAGTTCTTGAGATTGATACTCTGAATGCCATATTGGCTCAGAATAAAATATTGACCCAACAAGTCAATATGATTTCTCAGAGTCTGTCTGAAATGCAAGCAGCAACAGGCAGTACTAAGGAAGCTTCCTCTGAAGAAGAAGCTTATGATCCTGAGAACCCAGCAATGGAAGAGGTGAATTACATGGGAGAACCCTATGGAAACACCTATAATCCTTCATGGAGAAATCATCCAAATCTCTCATGGAAAGATTAACAGAGACCTTAACAAGGTTTCAACAACAATAATGGTGGAAGAAACAGGTTTAGCAATAGCAAGCCTTTTCCATCATCTTCTCAGCAACAGACAAAGAATTCTAAGCAGAGCCACTCTGACTTAGCAACCATTGTCTCTGATCTAATCAAAACCACTAAAAGTTTCATGACTGAAACAAGGTCCTCCATTAGAAATTTGGAGGCACAATTGGGTCAGCTGAGTAAGAAAATTACTGAACTCCCTCCTAGCACTCTCCCAAGCAATACAGAAGAGAATCCCAAAAGAGAGTGCAAGGCCATAACCACATCTCACATGGCCGAACATGGAGAGGAGGAAGAGGCAGTGATTCCCACTGAGGAAGACCACAATGGACGCCCACTGACCTCCATGGAGTTCCCTAATGAGGAACCATGGGAATCTGAGGCTCACACTGAGACCATAGAGATTCCATTAAATTTACTTCTACCATTCATGAGCTCTGAGGAGTATTCTTCCTCTGAAGAGGATGAAGATGTCACTGAAGAGCAAGTTGCTAAGTACCTTGGAGCACTCATGAAGCTAAATGCCAAGTTATTTGGTAATGAGACTTGGGAGAATGAACCTCCATTGCTCATCAAAGAACTGGATGACTTGACTAGGCAGAGATTACCTCAAAAGAGACAGGACCCTGGAAAGTTCTCAATCCCTTGTACCATAGGCACCATGACCTTTGAGAAGGCTTTGTGTGACCTAGGGTCAAGCATAAACCTTATGCCTCTCTCTGTAATGGAGAAGCTAGGGATCATTGAGGTACAAGCTGCTAGAATCTCACTGAAGATGGCAGACAATTCAAAGAAACAAGCTTATGGACTTGTAGAGGATGTCTTGGTAAAGGTTGAAGACCATTACATCCCTGCTGATTTCATAGTCCTAGAAACTAGGAAGTGTATGGATGAATCCATCATCCTTGGCAGACCCTTCCTAGCCACAGCAAAAGCTGTGATTGATGTTGACAAAGGAGAATTGATCATTCAAGTGAATGGAGACTCCCTTGTGTTTAAAGCTCAAGGATATCCCTCTGTCACCATGGAGAGGAAGCACGAAGAGCTTCTCTCAATACAGAGTCAAACAGAGCTCCCACAGTCAAACTCTAAGTTTGGTGTTGGGAGGTTCCAACATTTCTCTGAACATCTGTGAGGCGCCATGAGAGCCACTGTCAAGCTATTGACATTAAAGAAGCGCTTGTTGGCAGGCAACCCAATTTTTACTTTAAATTTCTATTTTCTATTGTTATTTTATGTTTTCTGTAGGTTGATGATCATGTGAAGTCACAAAAACAATTGAAAAAGCAAAACCAAAGTGAAAAACAGAATGAAAAATAGAACACCCTGGAGGAGACAGTTACTGGCGTTTAAACGCCAGTAAAGGTAGCAGAATGGGGTTAAACGCCCAGTCTGGCACCATTCTGGGCGTTTAACGCCAGAAAAGGGCACCAGACTGGCGTTTAACGCCAGGAATGGGCAAGAAGCTGGCGTTAAATGCCAGAAATGGGCAGCAGCTTGGCGTTTAACGCCAGAAAAGGGCACCAGACTGGCGTTTAACGCCAGGAATGGGCAAGAAGCTGGCATTAAATGCCAGAAATGGGCAGCAGCTTGGCGTTTAACGCCAGGATTGGCAGAAAGGGGCGTTTTGCACGCCACTTGGTGCAGGAATGAGATATCCTTGACACCTCAGGATCTGTGGACCCACAGGATCCCCACCTACCCCACCACTCTCTTTCTTCTTCACCCATTCACCAATCACCTCAATACCTCTTCCCCAAAAACTCCTCACCTATCAAATCCTACCATTCTCTTCACCACTCACATCCATCCTTCATAAAACCCCACCTACCTCACCATTCAAATTCAAACCACTTTCCCACCCAAGCCCACCCTCTATAGCCGAACCACTCAACCCCTTTTCACCTCTATATAAACCCATCTTCACTCCTTCATTTTCACACAACCTAAACACCACTTCTCCCCCTTGGCCAAAACACAAAGCCCACTCCATCTTCTCTATTTCTTCTTCTTCTACTCTCTTCTTTCTTCTTTTGCTCGAGGACGAGCAACCTTCTAAGTTTGGTGTGGTAAAAGCTAAAGCTTTTTGTTTTTCCATAACCATTTATGGCACCAAAGGCTGGAGAAACCTCTAGAAAGAGGAAAGGAAAGGCAAAAGCTTCCACCTCCGAGTCATGGGAGATGGGGAGATTCCTCTCAAGGGTGCATCAAGACCACTTCTATGAAGTTGTGGCCAAGAAGAAAGTGATCCCCGAGGTCCCTTTCAAACTCAAAAAGAATGAGTATCCGGAGATCCGACATGAGATCCGAAGAAGAGGTTGGGAAGCTCTCACCAACCCCATTCAACAAGTCGGAATCTTAATGGTTCAAGAGTTCTATGCCAATGCATGGATCACCAAGAACCATGATCAAAGTGTGAACCCGGATCCTAAGAATTGGCTTACAATGGTCCGAGAAAAATACTTGGATTTTAGTCCAGAAAATGTAAGGTTGGCATTCAACTTGCCCATAATGCAAGGAGATGCACACCCCTACACTAGAAGGGTCAACTTTGATCAAAGGTTAGACCAAGTCCTCATGGACATATGTGAAGAGGGCGCTCAATGGAAGAGAGATTCAAGAGGGAAGTCGGTTCAACTAAGAAGGCATGACCTCAAGCCCGTGGCTAGGGGATGGTTGGAGTTCATCCAACGCTCAATCAGTCCCACTAGCAACCGGTTCGAAGCTACTACAGACCGGGCTATCATGATACATAGCATCATGATTGGAGAGGAAGTGGAAGTTCATGAGGTTATATCCCAAGAACTCTACAAGGTGGCGGACAAGTCCTCTCCTTTGGCAAGGTTAGCCTTCCCTCATCTCATTTGTCACCTTTGCAATTCGGTTGGAATTGACATAGAGGGAGACATTCTCATTGATGAGGACAAACCCATCACTAAGAAAAGGATGGAGCAAACAAGAGAACCTCATCAAGAGCATGAGGAAATTCCTCATCATGAAATCCCTGAGATGCCTCAAGGGATGCAGCTTCCTCCACAAAACTATTGGGAGCAAATCAACACCTCCCTAGGAGAATTAAGTTCCAACATGGGACAACTAAGGGTGGAACACCAAGAGCATTCCATCCTCCTCCATGAAATTAGAGAAGATCAAAGAACCATGAGAGAGGAGCAACAAAGGCAAGGAAGAGACATTGAGGAGCTCAAGCACTCCATAAGATCTTCAAGAGGAAGAACAAGCCGCCATCACTAAGGTGGACCCGTTCTTTAATTTCCTTGTTCTTTATTTTCTGTTTTTCGAAAATAGTGCTTTATGTTTATCTATGTTTGTGTCTTTACTACATGATCATTAGTGTCTAAGTGTCTATGCCTTAAAGCTATTAAAATGAATCCATCACCTTTCTTAAATGAAAAATGTTTTTAATTGAAAAATAAAAAGAAGTGCATGAATTTCAAATTTTAAAATAGTTTAATTATTTTGATGTGGTGGCAATACTATTGTTTTTCTGAATGAATGCTTGAACAGTGTGATGACAAGTCATCTTAGCCTATTTTAACTAGTCTTTTCCTTTTGTTTTCATTAGAATTATGCACTTTCTTGAACCATAAGCAAGCTAATTGAGTAGATTTTCATGTTTCCCTTGATTGAATCAACCATGTATAAATTCATGCCATTTCATGAGGTTTTATGCTAAAATTGTTGCATATTATGATAGAATGAATATCTCATGATTATGAGCATAGCTTTGATGAGTTTGGTTGATTAATTATAGGTGAAGAAAGCTTGGAGAAAGGTTGAAGTAAGAAGGAATAGCTAGGAGTAAAGAGAAGACAATGGAATAAGTGAAATTGAACCAGGAAGCAAAAAGCTGGACCTAAAGTTAGCACCAAACTTTTGCACAAACTTTTGGTTGAAAAGTTAGCCCCAACGTTAGCCCCCTAACTTGGAGGCTAACGTTGGAACTTGAAAATCATTCCCTGGGTATCAAAAGTTTGCGCCAACGTTAGCCCCCTAACTTTGAGGCTAACGTTGGCACATGAAATTCTCCCCTGGGCACCAAAAGTTTGCGCCAACGTTAGCCCCCTAACTTTGAGGCTAACGTTGGCTCATGAACATCACAAGGAGGAGCAAAAGTTTGCGCCAACGTTAGCCCCCTAACTTGGTGGCTAACGTTGGCGCCACAAGCACACAAGGCAAGGCCAATGTTAGGGTCAAAGTTAGACCCCTAACGTTGGCACCAACGTTCATATCAGAAAATTTTGTGGGCTGCTATGAAAAGTTGGAGCCAAAGTTAGACCCCTAACTTTAGCTCCAACTTTTGGTCCAACTTTTGCAAAACTCAAACCCGGTTCAATTGGTTCATTTTGGTTCTTCTCCAAATCTCAAGAGCAATCAACCAAGGCCTCTTTCAACCCAATTCCACCAAGAGCAAAGGCCCAACTCAAGGCTTGAAGATCATTTGAAGAAAGTGCATAAATAGGATAGAATTCAAGTTCTTCAGGGAGCTGAGCTTTTAGAGAGCTTTCTTTTTAAATTTTCATAATAGTTTCCGGAGAGCTTTGGATATTGAGTGATCTTTAATTTCTTTTGTCTTGGGGAAGGAGAATTCACTCCTCTTCCTCTCAGTTTTATTGCTTTCAATTTCAATTACAATTGTCTTGGATCTTGGGTTAGAGAATTGAAGAAATTCTGTTTCAATCTCATCCTTGGATCTCTCTGTTTATTTACTGAATTTGAATTTCTGTTTCCATTACTTGCTTCTCATCTAATTTCTTTGCAATTTACAATTTCCTTGCAATTGTTCTTGTTGGATCTAGGAAGGCATTGAGATCTAGACTTGGTTTTCTAGTCTCTGGGTCCTGAGATCTGATTTCCTATTTCAATTCTCTATTTACTGCTTTCCATGTTCATCTACTTTGCTGTTTCGGATCTGATTCAATCCCAATTCCCTTTTTCTCTTCTGTTTAATGCAATTTAACTTTTCCTTGTTTAAATTCTGCAAATCCAATCCCCAATTCCCTTACAATTCCAGCCGTTTACATTTCTTGCACTTTAAGATTCCGTAATTTACATTTCTTGCATTCTAAGTTTCTGCTATTTAATTTCTTGTTCTTTAAGATTCAGCACTTTAATTCCCTGTTCCCTTTACTTCCATGCAATTTAATTACTGCAAAGTACAAAACACTCAACCAGATCTTGATTCGCTTGACTAAATCAACCACTAAACTAAAATTGCTCAATCCTTCAATCCCTGTGGGATCGACCTCACTCCCGTGAGTTTTTATTACTTGATACGACCCGGTACACTTGCCGGTTAGAATTGTGTGTTTTGGGAGAAATTTATTTTTCACCAAAATATCTCATCACAGTGCATATTTTTGAATTTGATTGTTTATGAATATTAAAATTGTTGGCTCTTAAAAGAATGAAAGGAAAAGGAGAAATGTTATCTGATGATCTGAAAAATCATAAAATTGATTCTTGAAGCAAGAAAAAGCAGTAAAAAGCTTGCAGAAAAAAAAAGAGAAAAGAAAAAGAAAGAAAAAGAAAAGCAAGCAGAAAAAGCCAATACCCCTTTAAACCAAAAGGCAAGGGTGATAAAAAGGATCCAAGGCTTTGATCATCAGTGGATAGGAGGGCCCACATGAATAAAATCCTGGCCTAAGCGGCTAAACCAAGCTGTCCCTAACCATGTGCTTGTGGTGTGAAGGTGTCAAGTGAAAACTTGAGACTGAGCGGTTAAAGTCGAGGTCCAAAGCAAAAAAAAGAGTGTGCTTAAGAACCCTGGACACCTCTAATTGGAGACTCTAGCAAAGCTGAGTCACAATCTGAAAAGGTTCACCCAGTTATGTGTCTGTGGCATTTATGTATCTGGTGGTAATACTGGAAAACAAAGTGCTTAGGGCCACAGCCAAGACTCAAAAAGTAGCTGTGTTCAAGAATCAACATACTTAACTAGGAGAATCAATAACACTATCTGGATTCTGAGTTCCTATAGATGCCAATCATTCTGAACTTCAAGGGATAAAGTGAGATGCCAAAACTGTTCAGAAGCAAAAAGCTAAAAGCCCCACTCATCTAATTAATACTGATCTTCATAGATGTTTTTGGAATTCATTGTATATTCTCTTCTTTTTATCCTATTTGATTTTCAGTTGCTTGGGGACAAGTAACAATTTAAGTTTGGTGTTGTGATGAGCGGATAATTTATACGCTTTTTGGCATTATTTTTAGTATGTTTTTAGTATATTTTAATTAGTTTTTATTATGTTTTTATTAGTTTTTAAATAAAAATCACTCTTCTGGACTTTACTATGAGTTTGTGTGTTTTTCTGTGATTTCAGGTATTTTCTGGCTGAAATTGAGGGACCTGAGCAAAAATCTGATTCAGAGACTGAAAAAGGACTGCAGATGCTGTTGGATTCTGACCTCCCTGCACTCAAAGTGGATTTTCTGGAGTTACAGAAACCCAATTGGCGCGCTCTTATTTGCGTTGGAAAGTAGACATCCTGGGCTTTCCAGCAATATATAATAGTCCATACTTTGCCCGAGATTTGATGGCCCAAACAGGCATTCCAAGTCAGCTCAAGAATTCTGGCGTTTAACTCCAAAACTGGCAGAAAAGCTGGAGTTAAACGCCCAAACTGGCACAAAAGCTGGCGTTTAACTCCAAGAAAAGTCTCTACACGAAAATGCTTCAATGCTCAGCTTAAGCACACACCAAGTGGGCCCGGAAGAAGATTTCTGCATTAATTACTGATTTCTGCAACCCTAGGCTACTAGTTCTCTATAAATAGGACCTTTTGCTATTGTATTTTACACACATCTTGGGACGTTTAGTCCTTAGACCTTTGAGGCTGGCCATTCGGCCATGCTTACACTATTTGTTCTTATGTATTTTCAACGGTGGAGTTTCTACACACCATAGATTAAGGTGTGGAGCTCTGCTGTTCTTCATGAATTAATACAAAGTACTATTGTTTTTCCATTCAACTCAAGTCTATTTCTTCTCCAAGATATTCATTCGTTCTTCAACTTGATGAATGTGATGATCCATGACACTCATCATCATTCTCACCTATGAACATGTGCCTGACAACCACCTCTGTTCTACTAGCAATGGCTTGAATGCGTATCTCTTGGGTTTCTAATATAAGATTGGAACCTTCGTGGTATAGGCTAGAATTAATGGCAGCCATTCCTGAGATCCGGAATGTCTAAACCTTGTCTGTGGTATTCTGAGTAGGATCTGGGAAGGGATGACTGTGACGAGCTTCAAACTCGCGATTGTGGGGCGTGTGACAGACGCAAAAGGATCAATGGATCCTATTCCGACATGATCGAGAACCGACAGCTGATTAGCCGATGTTGTGACAGAGCATCAGGACCATTTTCAATGAGTGGACGGGATGTAGCCATTGACAACGGTGATGCCCAACATAAAGCTTGCCATGGAAAGGAGTATGAATGATTGAAAGAAGGCAATAGGAAAGCAGAGGTTCAGGGGGAACAAAGCATCTTCATACGCTTATCTGAAATCCACCAATGAATTACATAAGTATCTCTATCTTTATTTTATATTTATTTTATGTTTTATTCATTTTTTAATTATCAACCCTCCATCACCATTTGAATCTTCCTGACTGAGATTTACAAGATGACCATAGCTTGCTTCAAGCCGACAGTCTCCGTGGGATCGACCCTTACTCACGTAAGGTTTATTACTTGGACGACCCAGTGCACTTGCTGGTTAGTTGTGCGGAATTGTGACAAAGTGTGATTCACGTTTGAGAGCTCCAAATCTTTGGCGCCATTGTTGATGATCACAATTTTGTGCACCAACGGTTATATTGCACAAAACAAGTTCAAATCACATCAAAGAGAGGCACTGCTCAAGTAAAGAAATGCAAAGTCAAGGACAACTTTGCATAATAATAAATCAAAACTTGTTTAAAAAGGTTTAAAATAAAACTCCAATAATATACTTGAAATCACAACCTTATAAGGATGTTCAATAATATTAAGATGCGCAAAGAAGGAAACCAACTCATTTCAAGAAAGAAACTTAAATTAAAGGATTTCAATTAGGATTCATAAAGCATGTCACTCATAGAAACGAAAAGCTTAAGAAGGAACTCAACAACTTAGAAAAGTTGATTCAAAACTTTTTCAAAATGGTCCAAAACAAAATTCTGAAAGTATACTTGGAATAACCACCTCGCAAGAATCATTTAAGATGATTACGATGCACTTAAAAGGAAATCAGCCCATGGAAGAAAGGATCTTTAAATCAAGGGAATCCAAACAAGAACTCACTTGGCAAGGATTATCAAACGAGTTTCCAATTGGTCCAAAGGAATACAAAACACGCAAGGAAGACAACTCAATCAATAGAAAATTCTCAAGAAAGAACTTTTGACTAAGGAAAGACAAATAAAAGGACAAATGGTGCATTAGACGGAAACGAATTTAAGTTGACTCGGATGAGTATGAGATTCACAATAAATGGAAAACTAAGACTAATGGTGACGTTCAAAAAAAATAAGAGAGTAATTAAAAACAGAATCAAATATGACATCCACAGAAATGAAAAGCTTAAGAAAGGAATTGGTCTATTCCTAAGAAGAAAGACATGAGTCCAACATTTTTTTAAAAGAACAACAATTGCATAAAAAATGTAGTATGCTAAACCAAATTCAAATTAAAATTAAATTAGGTGAAGTTTACCAAACAAAAACTAACAGGAAAGAAATAAAAACCTTTCTTTGAAGAATATCTAAATACATAATCAAATAAGGATATTCGTAAAAACTGCAATAAATTTGTTAGAGAATCAAGCTGTAATCTTAAGAAGGAATTTGAATCTAAGAACTTCGGTAGGAACAATCAAGAAGAAGAACGGTACACTCTTTTGAACTGAATCTAAGCTGGGTCGAAAAGAATACTAAAAATCAATGGTAGCATTCACAAGGAATGGATAAACTCAAAAAGGAATGAATTCATTTTTTCGAAAGAAATACTAAAGGTATTGCATCAAAACAACTCAAACTAAAATAAGATATGCAAGGTTTATAAAATAGAACTTAATTAAGCTATGAACAAAAAATAATTTCCTCCAGAGTCTTGAAACATACTCAGGTGCGAAATCACATAAGAATACGTATAAAAATTGTGATAAAGTTGAAAGTAAATCAAGTTGTAGTCAAAGGAGGAAATCTAAGGTAGAAATTATTTTCACATATCTATAAAAAGAATAGGTGAAACATTACAGATAAACAGATCTAAGCATATAAAGAAATTTTTCTAAACTCATGTAGAGAAGTATATGCTAAATTAAAAGGGATCTCATCAAAAGTTCGAAGGATGATTGTGGAACAGAATTAGACAGGAAAAATAGTTAATTCTAAACTTTTTCAATCCCAAAACAAGAATTTTAAAAATAGATTGTAAGGAATGATGCATCACACTAAAACAGGTTCAAGATCAGATCAATGAGCTCAAGATTCATGAAGAGTATAATTAATAATAAAGACATATATATATATATATATATATATATATATATATATATATATTAAAAAAACACAAGCAAACTCTCAAGAATACAATCAAGCAAGGTTATGGATAAATAATAAAATATGGTCGAAAAATGGTTAAATCATAGTTCAAGGAAGGAATCCGAGTCAAGGAACTTCAATGAGGATAGTAAAGAAGGAACGATATGCCAACTTAAGCAACACAAATAAGAATCACAAGTTGAAACCAAACACGAAAAGCGAACTCCAGCATTCCCTAACCATATGACTCACATTACTCATTACTTATCAATTCCAATTCATCGATAATAACCTGTTAACTTTCCCATACACATATACCATCAACATTAAGTTGGCCAGACTTAATATCAACAGATTTGCAACAGTAAGCTAACAGCGTTAATCAATAGACAACCATGTGCATAAAGCTCTAATTCTTGTTATCCAAACAAGACCTACTATATGACAAACACTCAGAGTATGCAATGAAGCATAGGCAATCCATTCCCGAGGCTCTAATCAGGATGAACTGCTCTGATACCATAATTTAACACCCACACTATTAGAATGTCACGCTTCCGGCTACGCTACTCTGATAGCAAGAAGTATTACGACGATTTCATATACTTAATAATAAAATAGGAGCCTTTGACTCAAAATCATATCACTGTCCTTTTTGAAAACCGGAAAAAAGAATACTATTTAAATAACACAAAACAAGCATATACATGTACAAAACTTCTTACTCAAGTAACCTATACATATTATATACATACAAATCATACAACTCCTATCCTTCTTACATAAAATAATATTGATGGCGAGGGATAAGTAAATAAAAACTAAACAACATTATTGACTAAGCGAAACACAATACAACCCTTCTGAGCTTTTTCATCCGTCTCCTGAAAAGATAAAGCTGTAGGAGGTGAGAACCTAACCATACGGTCTCACCACAGAGTTTCAAAATTTTCATAATAAGATATTTAAAGAGAAATCTATTTTTAAGCTCAGTGATTATTGTTCATCCTTTGAATCTTTTAAAAACCCACAACTAGTCATCCAAAAACCCTTTTCGAAAATCAATATTTAAATATCCAGAAATCCAAAACCTTTCTTTTCTTATAAGAAAATCCTAATCAGAAACCAACCACGCAATCAATCAATACAATCATCAATTCAGCACCAAATCTCATTCTCAAAAGTACCACACCAAGACAAACACAAGCAAAACAAACAAGGAAAGCACAGGTTTAAGTAGCAGTTATAGCAAATAGTTCAGGTAGCAGTTAATAACAATTTAACAATTAGGCAAATCAAAACAAATTCAAACCTAAGCAAAGCATACAAATGCATATGATGCATGCCTGTCCTATGGCTAATGAGCTCATCTGTCGGTTATATAGGCAACTGGACAAGTCCGGTTTGCTAAACCCTTGGACTGTCCTCCGATGTGCATCCCCATGAGTCTATGCATAGCTTTTTCTCATATATATCAAATTGCTCAATGGGGATACCATTCCCAGGAATTTATACGTGCCCGGTCACCCTTACGTCGTAGGGTCAACAGAGTATCGAGTCTCAACCTGGCAAGTGGTGGCAAGTCACTGCGTCTACCCAGGGAAACTCGTGTCTCAGATAATTCAAATTCATAAGCCATATGAATAATTCATCCAACATTCATCAATAAACTTCCAATTTTATAAAATTTCGGCAGCATCTCCTCTAAAACTCGGACTCTGCCACCTTTTTCGAGTCACATCCAAACATTCCTCAAACCTTTTCTCAACCATTTCCAAATCTCAATCATTTTCCAAAATTCAACCAGTTCTAATATCAAATTATTTTCAAATTCAACCATTTCAAATAATAAATCTTTTTCAAATTAAACCAGGTCAAATATTAAATCATTTGTAAAATCAAACTAATTCAAAATTAAACCGCTTCCAAAATTAATTCATTTTCATATCTCAAATCATTTCCAAAACCGATTCATTTACATTATCAAAATAACTTCAAAACCAAGAAAAACCACTTTTCATAATAATCAACTAAATAACTTTTCAAACTAATTTCTTTTCCACAATCACACACCACTAAAGCAATCAAGCAATCAGTCATTCAGTCCAGCAAACAACCACATTTATAAGACAATCATAATCACAGACATATGTTTCTCACGTTAATATCTATTTATAACAACTCTATAAGATAAAATAAATTTTAAGAAAAACCCCTACCTCGATTAGTTACAAGTTGCATAATTAAACTCATTAAATCCTTATTCTCATGTTAATTGGCAGCAACCGCAGAAATTTCCAATAGGCCGCAAGGATCACAGAAACAACCACATATTTGACATAATTTAGAATTAACGCGAAATGGATATTAAGAGATATTAGAGCATAATTGATAATAGAGTATTGCGGTAAACAAAAATAAAACCAAATAATCTCACCACGATAAACAAAATAGGACAACAAAGTAGTAGCTTCCAACTGACCGGATAGCAGCTCCGACAGCGGCTAGAAGCTCTGATGGTTCAGCAACAACCTCAATTTTGACAAGCAATCACCGGAACCAAATCCCTACGGTACCAAACCTCAACATCGTTTACAGGCTTTAACAGAACGCTAATATTCTCGAGGGTTCCAGAAAAGAGAAATTACCATACTCAAAAAGGTCGACGGTGTAAAGGAATGCGGTAGCTCTGACGGCAACTCCCGGTGGTGAGAATTGCAGGGAGGAGCAATGGCAGCGGCGACATCGGGGTAACCACCCTCCACCATCGCATCCTCCTCTGCACTCGCAAGCTCTTTCTCCCTCTTTGTGTGTTCGTGTTCTGTCTCTCTCTCCTCGCGTCAGATCTTCGCGGTGGCTTGAAGGCTTCAGAATAGCAATGGCAGTGGGTGACCCAACGGCGGAAGATTCCAGCCCCAACCGTGATGCCGTTCCTCTCCCCCGCATGCGACAGCTTCAACCTCCCTCTCACACGCAACTTGATGGATCTCCTTCTCCTCTGGTTCGTATGACGGTGGCAGCAACGATGGTTTTGATGGCGTCTGGTGACTCCACAGACGGCGACGGTGAGACGCGGATGAACGACGGCGATAGCAAAGATGGCTTGGCGGCAGGGCATGGCGGCACAGCTAGTTCCTCTTTTCTATGTTCACATCGCAGCCCTTTCTTCCCTCTTCTCTCTGTTGTGTGTGTCACGTTTATGAGTTGGGGGAAAATGAGAAACGGGATGGCAGCTGCTGAAGGAAACATAGGAGAAAGGGTGTGTTTGTGGGGGTGTGTTTGTGTGTATTGAAGGAGAAAGGGTAAAAGGGAAGGGTGAATGGCGGCTGTGGAGGCATGGCTGTGGGGATAAGGAGGTTAGCATTAGGGTTTTCAATTTTGGAATTAGGATTTGCTTTTGGGGGAAATGTGAAATTAGGATTTTTGAGTAAATTTGAATTTTGTAATTTGGATTAAATTAGGGTATAGAGTATTAATTACAAGCGTCACCGTCTGACGAACATCACCAACGTGACTTCGCCCAGGTCGTCGAGGTATACGAGTGGGTCGGCGACCTTCATGAAGACGAAGACGAGACTGGTAAGAATTTTGGCATTGTTTTTTGTTATAGTAGTTACTTGAATTAGTTATTAGAGTTTAGGGTGTTTAATTTCCTTTTTTATTATCAATTTAGTTAAGTAGTTAGTAGAGTTTAGGGTGTTTAATTTTAAGTTTTTGTAGATTTAGGTAGTTAGGATAGGTTAGATAGACTCTGAGATTGCTAAAAAATGTTGGATTATTTAACTATTTGCTGATTTTTGTTTCTAAAATTAATTGGAAAATGCTTGACTATGAAAATAATGATGTTAATTTAGTTTGGATGGAACCCTTTAAGGGTGGCTAAATCCAAATTTCGGGGAAACTCTGTCAAAATTTTTATAAGATTTTTAATGAAATAAAAAAAATTAAAATTACGTTTTCGAAATTAGAATTAAGATTTCCTGCTTTATATATATTTGTCTATCATTATTTAAGTTGTTCGTTTATTTTATTATTTGGTTGATATGTTAATTTGTAGTCTAAGTCATTGGATCGTGAAGCGACACTGGTGGATACCTCCAAGTATACGCATACTTTGAAGGCAAACAAGGAGAGATTTACTGACGAGCAGTCGGTGACACATTATATGAGTTTAAATTAATCCTAAATTTAAGCTTTATTTGGTTTAAAGTCAATTATTTAACTATTATCCAAATCACAACTAACGTGTGTGCCACAGGAGGAGTATCAGCAGAGGTTGGAAGCCGCGACCCAGCAATCTCAGCCGCCTAGTGGAGCCGACGAAGCCATCTCCGATACCTCAGTCGTGGATTACAACAGGATTTGGTGCGAGACCGCCTCTGAATCCTACAAGAATCACTGCTACGGGCTGGGTTCGATCTTTGCCAGTGGCCTCCGCTCTTTCACGTTGGTGGCTTTCTGCCTTTGCTACCAGCCTTGCTGATCCCCAGGAAGTTTTTGACCTGAGGGGGGAGGTGCAGAAGCTAAGACAGGAGCTTCACCAGCAACAGGAGCAGTCTGAGCAGAGGTATCAAGAGATTCTTGCATGCGTTGCCTCTAGCTCAAACCTAACGGAGAAGCTAGAGCAGCTCGATCGATTGTGACAGCAGATGGAGGAGTACAGCCAGCAGATGAGCACTGGAGGCAGCGGCGCTGCTGGTTTCAGCGGCAACGCTACTGGTGGGGCACCGACGGCAGCACCAACTCTGCCGCCTCAGCAGAAGGACCACGACGCTGCCGCCACCGATGATTATCAGGATCTGTAGGGGTTAGGGTTTTATGAATTTTTGTTAGTTTAGGGTACATTACTCTATTTCTATGACATTTTATTGTATTCGTACCATTTATTTTTAATAAAATAATTTGTTGTTTTCCCTGCTAATTTTAGATTTCTAATAACAATTTCGTTAACAAGTATTTTAATTTGATTTGACTGTTAGTTGTGGCTAAACAGTTCCTGAAAAAAAATGAAAAATAAAAAACCTAACGGCGGATGTAGCGTCGGATTAATCATCAACTCAAGCTCGACAATCCGTTGAAAGAACTGATGAAAAGCCGCCGATAATTTGCGTTTGACAAAAAAATCTTCCGGTAAGAATTTCCTGTGCCGTTTATACTGTCAACTTAGTTTTTAGATTATTTAGTTGCTTAATAGTTGCGAAACATTATGGCAAATTCTCCAAATAGCATTATTCCAGCAGAATGTTTCCTTCACATTTCTTGGTATGACATACATTGTTTAATAAAATAAGTTAATTATTAGTACTTGATAGCCACCAATAATTGTCTCACTGTGCAGGTTTCTCTTGCAGTTAGTACTTGTTTAATTGCTAGAAGCTTGCACTAGAGATGGATTAGTTGATGTAGATAGTAATTATTTAAAATTCATGTAATTAGATACTAGTTATTCAAGTGTCAAAGCTCAAAGCATAAAACTATTTCGTGCTAAAATTTGTTTCAACTTTCAGCACTCCAACATATTAAAACGGTTAGATTTCTCCATTTTGGACCAAAGAAAAATAAGAAAACAGAAGAAGTGCACTTTATATATAAACAAATAGTCTAATTTGTTTATGTTTGAGTCAGTCAAACAATAACATCAGAAATTCTTTTATTGATTATGATTCCTGTAATTACTGAAAGTTCCTAAAACCTTATTCCTTTTTAGTGGATTTAAGTTGATTTGAATTGCTGGTTATTATTTTTTAGTTTTCATGATTATGATTCCTGATTCTTGTTTTCTAGATGAGTAAAGTATCGTTTTTATCCCAAACGTTTGGAGTAAGTTCCAAAATTATCTCTAACGTTTAAATCGTTCTATTTAAGTCCCTAACGTTTCAAAATTGGCTCAATGTTGTCCTGTCGTTAGAGATCTGTTAACAGAATTGACGGCGGCACAAAATTAAGATGATTTTGAAAGTTAGGGACTTAAATAGGACAAAAATGTTGGGGACAAAAACGAACATTTCAAAATCGTCTCAATTTTGTCCCGCCGTCAATTCTGTTAATGGATCCCTAACGACAGGACAACATTGAACCAATTTTAAAACGTTAGGGACTTAAATAAAATGATTTAAATGTTAGGGACAACTTTGAGAGTTACCCGAAATGTTGGGGACAAAAATGATACTTTACTCTTTCTAGATTTAATGATTAGGGTTGATTCTTGTTTGTGGGTTGTTGTTAGGTTTTTGTCCGAACCCGAACGCATGTACGCAGGAGATGACAACGGTCATAAAGCTGATGTACGACCAGCCCTAACCCAGCTACACAAATATCTCCGCTGAGACCAGGCAGCGCTGGTTTGAGAAATGGACGGTAATTACTTTCATTGTTTCTGTTTTAAACCTTTTTAGCTAGTTTATATCCTCTATCTTGTTTACCTAAATTTAAAGCTTCTTTGTTGCAGCTGCACTTTATTCGAGATGCTGAGCACGGCTTGGCTATTTGGAAGATATTCCACTATAAGATGGGTCGGCAACTTAAGCAGATGCCGGACGATGTTCGTCATGGGCGGGACCAATGGATGCGCTGGCTCTGACCGGAGGTAAAGAAGGGCCTGTTAGCTCATTCAAAGACCGACTCGGGGTTCAGGCATTGGCGTCTCACCAACCGAGCTAATAGGCATCAACCAGGTCATCCAAGTACACTGGCGGCTCGGCAACCTTCATGAAGACGAAGGCCAGGCTGGTATATAGTTCCTTTAATATTGTTAATAACTTCGTTATGTTATCTATTTTGCATATCATTACTAGGCATTCTATTAATTTTGTATTTCAATGCAAATGGTGTAGTTGAAGTCATTGGAACGTGAGGCCATATTGGAGGAGATGTTCAAGTATACCCACGTGTTGAAGGAGAACAAAGCGAGTTTTGTTGATTAGCGCTCTCAGGACCATTATGTGATTAAACATACAACTGATTATCTTCTGCTACAAAATTATTAGAGATTAACTATATATCTATTTTACTAATCACAATAACTTGTGCTAATTGCACAGGAGTCTTACACACAGAGGCTAGAGGCCGCGACTCTGTAGTCTCAGGAAAGTGGGGAGGACGCCGCTGATGGATCTGCGGCCTCAGTCGTTGACCCCGATGCAGTTTGGCACGAGACCGCCTCAGCCTTGTACAATAATAGCGTATACGGGATGAGGTCGTTCTTCACCAGCAACCTTCGCACATCAATGTTGAGGCCATCATCAGACTCTACCACCAGTCGAGCCGTCCAACTCGAGGAAGGTGTGGATTTAAAGCTCCAAGTGCAGGAGCTCCAGCGCAGCCTTCATTAGCAGGCTCAGAAGCTTAATGATTATCAGGAGATCCTCACCCACGTGACGTCTATGGATGAGCTCAGGCTGGAGTTTAGGGAGTCGCTGGAGCAGATGTAACGTATGGAGGCTCAGATGGAGGTGTACCAGGCCCAGATGCACACCGCTGGCATCGACCTTGCTGGTGGCAGTGGTAGCACTGGTGGCACATGGACATCGTCACCGAATCCTACACCCCCAACTTAAGGCCACAAAACTGACAACGACGACTACCTGAATTTGTAGATATTAGGTTTTTCTTTTATTGTTTCATACATTTATTTGGTGTACTTGACTTTTATTTAATTTGCACATTGTATTATTTATTTATTTTAAATAAAAAAGTATTCATTATTTATGAATTGACCATTAGTTGTATGAAAAAATTTATATTTAAAATTAAAATTAACCATTTATTTCAAATTCCAAAAAAAATTGGCATTACTGTTGGAATTACGGTAGGAATAATCCAATGGTAACATGGCATGAAACAACATGTTTGGCACCAACATTACTGTCGGAAAAATCCACCGGTAATTAATTAGTTTTCTGAGCGGGTAATCTGCCGCAAAATCTTTCTGAAGGTAATTAATTAGTTTCCTGAGCTGGTAATCCGCCGCAAAATCCGACGGTAATTTCCGTCGGACGAAATAAATACTACAACAAATATGGCCTTTAGTAACGCCAAATTTTGCAATGCCTTAAAACCGTTCTCTTAGATAGTTTTAGACAATGATTTTTTGTAGTGTTATTGTTGAATTCAATTTTTCATTATTTATAGCAACAAATTAAAACCGTTCTCTTTGAATATATTTAAGAACGGTTTTATAACCGTTACCATGATTTATTTTTAAGCAACAATTTTTTTTGTTGTTTAAAAAATTGTACAAAAGAAACACATTAAAACCGTTGCCGAAATGCTACACTTTAAAACCGTTCTATTAGATGGTCTTAGGCAATGGTTTTTACAATGTTGCTGTTGAAGTTCATTTTTTCATTACACTATAGTAACAAAATAAAACCGTTCCCTTTGACTATTTTAAAGAACGATTTTACAACCATTACAACAATTGTTTATGAAACAACCATTTTCTAATATTATTTAAATAATTATACAAATTAAAAAATACCAATAAAAATAATTTCATATAATTATATAAATTTAAACTATTTTTTCTATAAATACTGAATTTATAAAATACTCAAAAACTATTGTTATAAATAAATAACAAAAATTATTTAAAAAAATAAATTTATAATAATATTATATATTATTATTATAAATTATAAAAAATATTATATTTTGAAAACATAAAGTTAAAGTAAATTTATAATAAATATTATTTATTTTTATTATAAATATATAACAAATATTAATATAAAAAAATAAAATTAAAATAATTTTAGAATAAATATATTATATATCTATTGTTTATTAATTATTTCTCACTAATAAGCATAGCAAATAAGAAAGCCCTTAATCAGACTCCACTACAAGAATTTGACAAATTAGCGACGGATTTTTGCGAGAAATATTTTTTATCACTAATCTGTCACTAACTTGCGAGGAATTAGTGACCCCCTAACGACAAAATTAATGAGCGGTCACAAAATATCCAAACTTGAGAAAAGCGGCTGATTAGCGAGAGATTCACGAGTAATTTTGTTTCTCGCAAATTGACTTTTGTAGCTAAAAAAAGAGCAAGGAAAATTTCCTCGCTAATTTGTCAAAAATTAATGAGCGAGTGACAATGTTATAGCAAATCAGTCACTTAGAGATTCAGTCGAATAAAAGTAAAGTAGCGAGGGATATTATTGTTATACTTTTTTATTTGTTACTAGGTTAAAAAGAATTTGCGATGACATTTGCGATAGTAGTTCAACTAATTAAATACATAATATTTTCTAGTAAATTAGTGACTACTTCATAACTCTGCTTTTTCATTTAGAATAGCTTTGGTTTAGCGACAAAATTCCTAGAGATTTGATTAAGGATTTTCAAAGATTAGTTATAGATTTGCTACAAAATGTGACAGATTTGCGATCATATTAGCGGACAACTTGTGACGAATTAGGTTTGGAAAATTCCTTGCTAATTAGCGTCAACTAAGCATTCCATTTTTTCTACGAAATTAGTTTGGAATTAGCGATGAGTCTGCTGCAGTAGAGTTTGTCACTAATTAGCGACTACCTTTTAGTCTATTTCTTCTATGGAATTAGCTTATACTTTAGTGACGGATTTGCGACTATCTATTCGGTAGCTAAAAAACTTTCCGATGAATTAGTGACTATTGTGTTTGCCTCACTGATCTGCGACTTGTAATTAGCGAGGAAAGCATTAGTTGCTAGGTGGTAGCTAATCCGTCACAAATTATATTTTGCATCAGATTAGCGATTACTTTACGACTCTTTTTGTGGTAGCTAATTAGCCATATTCTTGTAGTGCTCTTCCTCTTCTCTTCGAAACCGCGAAGAACGCTCTTGCTCCCTCCACCATAGCATCAACCCTCACCCACGCCTTCAGAAACAGAGACATCATCGAACCGCAGCTCACCAAGAAGCCCAAAATTGCACCATCATCGCAAGTCACCAGGAAGCCCTAGATCGCAACTCACCATCGTCGCACCATCATCGTCGCTGTGTCCTTCCCGAAATCGTTGCTGCCTCCTCCTTCCCGGTGTCGCTGAGTCTCTCATCTCTGCGGCGTCGCTGCTTCTCCCCTCTCTGCGGCTTCAGTGCTTTTCCGTTCTTCGCGGCATCCTTGCGTCTCCCCTGTTCTGCTTCTGCTTCATTGCTTCTCCCCTTTTCTGCTTCGCTACTTCTACTTCACTGGGTTGTGCTTCGCTGCTTCTGCTTTGCTACTGCTTCTTCACTGCATCAGCCATTTGTGGGTTGTCATCTGTGGTAAGTGTTCTTCTCTGATTTTTTGTTGCTTAGTTAGGGCTTGATTGGCTGTTGGGTATTTTTGTTGGATTTAAGAAGAAGAAAGGAAAGTGGTGATGTTTGTGAACTTGAGCAAGATGAGTGTTGAATGTTGACTGAGTTTCTGTTCTGGTTTGAATTCGGACTGCGTACTTGTGAACTGAGAATTTTAAATACTCCAAAAATAGGACATCATTCGCATAGAGATGGCAAAAACTAGTTTCTGTTAGTATTGTACTGGAGGATGTGACACATGCCTAGTGCTTTAAATTTGTTTTTAATTAATTGAAGTATTCAATAGCTTAATCGTGTTCATGAGATTGCTTCAGTTGGTTCTAATAGGTTTTTCGACTCTTACATAAAAGAAGCAGAATTTTTAACGAATCAATAGTGAGAAAATCTTATTAGAGTCAACTGAATCAATTCCATAAATACAGTTAAGTGGTTGATTACTCTAATTAATTATTGAAAACAAATCTAAACTGTTAGTAATAGTTTCCTTCTTTCTATTGTGCTTAACTGCTTATCCATTTTTTTAGTACATAAATTTTCTTTTGGGATAACTGAGGCAACTCTATTGCAAACCAGTGTGTGGTAGTGACCCTGTTCGGGTAGCAATACAAGCAAATTTATATAATGTTGGGCAGTTGCAATTTTTAACACATACTGTGATCTGTATTGTTTCGGTGGGTGCTAAAAAGTCTTGTTTTCTTAAAAGACTGGATTTTGATAATTCTATTGTTTGATGTTCATAAATTAGAATTTAAATTGTGTTATTTGGTATCTGTATCCAATGGCTTTTTAGCAGGTTTGCATATAAAATCTATGGGTATGACACCTCTGTTGTGCCACCATCTGCTATATGCATGCAATGCAGTTATACTATTTTCTTTTTCTTTTTTGATTCATTGTGCTATTAAATTATAGAGATATGCTTAGCAACTTAGCTATGGTTTTTGTTTTAATTTTTTAACCCAATTTTGGCTAGTTGGGTACTGTTTGATTTTTTAGTTATATATCACTTATGCAGTGTTGAAAACAATTTTTTGTAATCCAAAACAATTCACATCATATGATTTCTTTCATTTAAAAAATTTCAGAGGGAGGTTTAGGAAATGTCTGTATGTGGAACTCCATGGCCTTATTATGCTAATTTTTATATTGCTGCTGATTTCCATTTTCGCTTGCTGCCGTTTAATTCATATAAATTGATCCTAATTAGTGCTGATTTGATTTTAGTGAGTTCATATGGGTTGATTTTGCTGTTTGTTTAAATTCAGAAACGTCCTATTTACTGCCAGAATGCTGCCGAAATTTCTAAAAATTTGAGTGTTAATTGAATTCCAATTTGTGAATTAAATTTGGTAATTTGTTACTTTAGTTTTTTTCGTGACCAAATTCAACTCAAAAGGTTACTTTAATTTGTTCTTTTTTTTTCAATTAAATATCTTATAAATCAATAAGAGGGATGGTATATAATTAGTATCTTTGTATAGAGACAACAGTGAAGAAAACACCTCCTCCTTCTTCTTCTTCTTCTTCTTTTTCTTCTTCTTCTTCTTCTTCTTCTTCCATTTTTGCCCTCCCCTGTCTTCGCAACCGGAACAAAAATGCCATTGTTCCCTTATTTCTGCGCTCATCCTCCACCGTGCGCCCGCAGTAGCTGCCTCTGGGTCGACACTGTTCTGCCTCCATTCTCCCTCCCCTTGCCATTTTTTTGTTTCTGCTTCTTC
Source organism: Arachis ipaensis (assembly GCF_059453495.1). Lineage (NCBI taxonomy): Eukaryota > Viridiplantae > Streptophyta > Magnoliopsida > Fabales > Fabaceae > Arachis > Arachis ipaensis. Next base: position 13,072,934 of record NC_142439.1, on the reverse strand, counting down.
TGTAGGTTCTCAATTTTTTTCTGTTTACATTTTCTTAGTTTAATTAGTTTGTTCAGTTTTTGTTAAATTGGTCAGTTTATTTATGCATTCTTAGTGGATTATAGGTGGTTAGGAAGTTTTATCTGAATTGTAGTGGATTTAGGTTGAAATTTTTGGTTGCTGCTGATGCCTGGAATAAATGGTTTTCTGAGCTATTTTAATTGACAAATGATGGTTGTTGCATTACTGTTTCAAATCGTATAGTGCTGCTTTATCCTTGTTAATGGCTAATTCCATGCCTTGTTTTGATTGAGCAATGATGATGATGTCCTTATTATGCTAATTTTTATATTGCTGTTGATTGCCATTTTTGCTTGCCGCTGTTTAATTCATATAAATTGATGTTAATTAGTGCTGATTTGATTTTAGTGAGTTCATATGGGTTGATTTTGTTGTTTGTTTAAATTCAGAAACTTTCTATTTGCTGCCAGAATGCTGCCAAAATTTCTAAAAATTTGTGTGTTAATTGAATTCCAATTTGTGAATTGAATTTGGTAATTTGTTACTTTAGTTTTGTTTCATGACCAAATTCAACTCAAAAGGTTACTTTAATTTGTCCTTTTTTTTTCAATTAAATATCTTATAAGTCAATAAGAGGGATGGTATATAATTAGTATCTTTGTATAGAGACAACAGTGAAGAAAACACGAGGACCTACACAATACTTGAAGATTCATGCAAGACAGTTGGAAGATAGAGAAGAAATTACTCTAGATATTGAAGGAGAGGCAATTGGTCCTACTGATGAAGCTGTAAACAACTTGAGCAATTTTTTGGGCACAGTGGCAAGGAATTCAGATTTTTGTCCATTAATTTACACAAATTGGAAGGGGATTAAAGATAAAAAAGCCATTTGGGAATATGTTCAAGTGAGAATATTAGTCTTGTTTCTTTTAGAAACTATTTGGAAATGGACACATGTATTTTATTCTTACTAGCAAATAATATTTGTGTTTTATAGGCTAAATTCATTATTCCAACTGAAGGAAAGAGGATGGTCCTTGCTCGTATCAATGACAACTGGAGAAGGTATAAGACCACAATAAAGCAAACTCATTTTCTACCATACAAATGTGTTAATGTGATGCTGAAAAATTGTCCTAAAAGCATACCTGAGAGTCATTTTCGCAAGTTAATTGCTTATTGGAGAACTGAGAAAGTTAAGGTAAGATATGTGAAACTTAGTGTAATTGTTTATGCAATTATATTATATACACATATGAATGAAATATGATGATTTTTTGATAATACTTGTCTCTTGTTATGTAGAAAATGTCTGCGCGGAATAAGAAAAATAGGGCACAATAGAAATTTAGGCATCGAAAGGGACCAATAAATTTTGCAAGAATACATGCAAGATTGGTACAATTTTTTATTCTTTGTGAATTTGTATGTGTATGTGTGGTGTGCCTTTTAACTCTATATAAATGCTATTTGAATTGGACTTATAGGCTGCTTCTAAGGAAAATAATGAACCACCTACTCAAGCAAAAATGTTTGTTGAGACTCGCCAAAGCACAAAGGGAAAATCACTGGATGAAGACACTCTGGATGTTATTGTAAGAATTGGGAGTTAATTTGGTTAAAATAGGTTATGGATTTCTTTTGTCTTGGCAATTTGTCCATCACTTGTGGTTACTTTTATGCTTGCGTTGAGTTAAAGAATCTTGACATTATTCTTAATCTCTATTATTTGTTTTGATGTTGTCAAATGATATATGCTTTTAGCCATACACTTCACATGTTTCTAGTGATTCACATGGCATTATCAAATGATACAAGTCTTGGATAAGAATCTACAACGCACTAGAATGACCTTGTTGACGATCCTTTACTCCGACAGCATCTAGGGTTCCTCGAACAATGTGATATCTCACACCGGGTAAATCCTTAACCCTTCCCCCTCTTACTAAGACTACAGAATGTTCTTGTAAATTATGGCCAATACCGGGTATATAAGCAGTGATTTCAAATCCAGAGGTTAAGCGTACTCTGGCAACTTTATGTAAGGCAGAGTTTGTTTTTTGGGGTGATAGTGGAAAAGTTGACATTATTTTATTATTATTATTATTTTTCTTCACATTAATATAGGCACATTTGCAAGCTGAGAATAAAAAGTCTAAAGAATCAGCAATTAGAGCTTTCCAATCCATATTTGGAAAAGAGAAGGCAGGGAGAATGCGATGTCACAGAAGAGTTACCACACCAACTTTGTTGAAGAAAAATGAAGAAATTGCCACCCTTAAGCAGCAACATGCAACTGAGAAAGCAACATTAGAGGGTAAGGTTGATGTGATGCAAAAAGAAGTAGATGAACTAAAATCGCTTGTTAAGATGATGCTGCAAAAAAAAAAAAGCTCAGGAGTGGACCTTGACATGTTAGCTGCTCAATTAGGAAGCACTTTAGGCAATCCGAACAATGATGCGCATGAAGAGGTATTATTTGTTGTTAAAGTTTCTATATGTTATCATATCTTAAATAATGGTTGATTATGATGATGTTGATTTAATTGTTTTGTGTATCTAAATAGAAGAATGTTATGATATATATGTTTGTACTCTCTCTCAAACATTTTTATTTAACATTATTAGTATTAAAGATGTGTAGTTTTATATTTGATTTTTTTTTGTTTACAGGAAAACTATGTTGAAGGAAAAATCGAACTTGATTAAGGTCAAATTTTTAAAAGTAAATGTTACAGAGTAAAAGTCATGAACTTGTGGACATGATGACTATTTGCTACTTAGCTATTTCAACTCTCTTTTGTTATTATATTTTTTTGCAAAATTAGATGATATTGTGGATCTTACAACAATTTTTATAAGTTAAATTTGATGGGAAATTGTTCAATTATTTTTCTTTAGTGTCTTGATTCAAATAGTTTAGATTATTTATTGACACTAAATAATTAAAAAAAACTGAAATTAATTTCATTCACAAGAAAACTATTGTAAATAAAAAATTATATATTACAAAAAAATTGTTGTCAATAGTTACAAAAGATAATGGTGTTAAAGCCGTTGTCAAAGATGATTACATAATGGCAATGGAATTAAAACTGTTGTCAAAACACGACTCCAACGATAACGCTTTAAAACCGTTGTCTTAGATGACTATAAAATGGTAATGGTATTGAAACCGTTGCCAAAAAATGACACCAATAGTAACGCTTTAAAACCGTTGTCTTAGAGGACGATAAAATGGCAACGGTATTAAAACCGTTGCCAAAAAACGACACCAACGGTAACGCTTTAAAACCGTTGGCTATGTGAATAATATAACTACAACAGTTTAAAACCATTGCCTATCCAGTTACGGTATTAAACCGTTGGATCATTTATAAGAACGGTTCTAAACCGTTGCTTATTGAGTAACGGTTCGAAACTGTTGTGTAAAATTTCCCGTCAAAACCGTTGTCTTTGCTAGCAACTGAAGCAACGGTTTTTTTGTTACCGTTGCCTTAGGTAAAAAACCGTTGCCTATGAGCATCGGTAACGGCCACATATACCGCAGGTCAAAAACCATTGCCAAAGCGTTGCCTAAAGTTTTAGGAACGGTTATTTGATCAACGGCAACGGTTTTTGACCGTTGCGAAAATCCTAGTTTGTTGTAGTGAATCCAACGGTAAATATTTACCAGTGAGATTTATACCATCTGATTATTTTCGATGGTAAATCCGACGATAAATTGATTACCATAAGATATATTTGAAGAATTCGACGGTAAATCTGACATTACTCAACATTTTTCTTGTAGTGCAAGACATCTCCACTAAGATATGTATGATCCCCGAGGTTGAAATCGAGTTACAATAGTAGATTCTATCACGTATATCAAATTTGGAAACTTACTTTACGTAGCACACCAACTTATATGTTTCATCTTCCACACAGTAAATGCACAGTTACCTTGAAAATATTGCAATGATACTTGATACCCCAATAGATGGTATGCCGATGTTAGAATTTACAAATAACATTACTGGCCTCAAAAATAAATTTATGATACAATTTAGCATTGTACCTACTGTAGTTGATCGTAAAGGAAGCGGTGTCAAGTTTGCATGGCTTTGCACCTAAATCACCGCATGTAGTTGGGTACAACACTCGGTAGACAGATGTACATGAAGATTCACATATTATTTGTTTGGGACAAATTTATTTTATGACAAGTTAGGATTGTTAATCCACTGGAAGTTCTTGCCTCTGTTCCAAAATTTTTCTAAGATTAGGGGTTTTACTTGAGAATCTGCTTGTTGCGTGACACATTTATATAGAGCATTATGTCAGACATCATGTTATGATTACAATGCAAGGATGTGGATGGCACTTTGGCACTACTATGTGTGTGGGCTTGGGAACGGTTACCATTCCTAGCACTGGTTCAAAGTGTTTCTATTATTGTGCATCTTTTATTTATATTTATGCGTTCATTTTGTTACGTTTTTGGCTTTTTGTAGTTTGTGTGAACCCAAATAGTCATGATCATTAAGGGGTGCACATTAAAAAATCAAAATGTGGTTAACCAGTTAAAAAACCATAACTACATTTTGGTTAACCAATTTAACAAAATAATTTTAAAATCATATCTATATTTTTTAAAATTGGTTAACCAAAACCAAATTTTAAAAAACTGGTTAACCAAAACCAATTTTTAAAAAAGAGTTTTTTTAGAAAACCGGTTTTTTGGTTTAAAAACCGGTTTTTTATCCAAAAATTAGTTTTATCATTTAAAATTGGTTTTTATTTTTATGACCGGTTAATAACTAGTTTATCATATAAAACTAATTTAGTTAATTAAACAAATTAAATTTTTAGTTAACCAAAATATAAGTTTGGTTTTTAGATTAACCAAACCATGTACAGCATTAATGATTATAATCTTACACTCTCAAGGAAAAAATCTCTCACACTCACACTCATACTCAACCTAACAAATCTATTCTTCCTTTTATAATACTTCAGTTATATTTTTTAAATAAAAAAAATACAATACGCCTCCTGTATAAAGTCAATATGCCCCTGTGTAATGTCAATACACCTCCTTATATTGACAATAACTCCATGTATTATGTTTTCAAAATTAAAATAAGACAATATATCCCTTGCGTCTTGTATTTTTAAATATTTAAAAATACAATACGCTCCCTGTATATTGCGGCAGATAAATTAGAAAAAAATTTTGCTACAACAATTTGTGATACAAATTGTCCCACCCCAAAATTTTAAAAAATACATAAGATCTAATAATTAAGTGTTATACCAAAACCTGATAAATATCTAAAAAAACAGCAACGAAAAAAATTGACTAATAAATATATTAAAGCATAAATGTTCTTATTTTTTTACAAAATGAACATTAATGAATTTTTTATTTAGATAAAAAATTAAATTCCTAAGTTTTTGTAATAATTTATTAAACTTAATTAATAGTATTTTATTAACATATCAAACCAAAAACATAAAAGTTTATTAATATTCTCAAATAAACATTAGATAGAATAAAATGATACTTTTGTTGATCCTACCACATACATTTAACTGTACAATATTTTCAAAACATGAGAAAATAATATTTTTTTACGAGATGTCTAAATAATATTTTTTTTACTTTTTATTTATAAAATATATATATTTTTTAAGATTAAAATAACATACACTATAGTTTTTTTGACTAAAATATCTATCAATAATTATTATTTATAATTATCTAAAAATTAATAAAAAAATTTAGTTGCTTCAAATAATAATAATAATAATAATATAGAATATATATTTATTATTATAATAAATTTTACTTATCTTTTATATTTTAACTCGTTACAAAAATATTTAATTTGAAATTTTATATATTTTAGTATTAGTAATTTAATAAATTTGATCTCTTATTATGATAAAAAATTAGATAGATATACATAGAAAAATAAGAATTGAAATTAAATGAAAAAGATGACTTGAAATTAAAAAGGAATTGATAAAAATTGAATATAATGAAAGAGAATCACTCTATCTTCTATACAAATTCTTAATGTAACAAGAAAGAGACTCAACCAACTTCACTTGTTCACACTATAATTTGAGATAAAAATAAAATTGAATAGAAGAGAATCATTTTACCTTTGTTTTTTTTATTCGGTTTCTGATGGGACAAAAAAGATACTTACTTAATTTCACTTGTTCTTATCATAGTTTCATCATGAAAAACGAAACTGTTGATGAAACTCTCAAGTGTTTTTTCACACCTCTAATTTCTTTCTCTCACACAGTTACAATAGTTTAAGAGATACCTATACACCTCATATTATTTTAAAAATTAAAAAAATCCCCTAAATGGACTAATATAAAATCCAATTTTCAAACTAAATAAATAAAATCAAAATACTTGAAATTAAATTAAGCATTCTAACACTTAAAAATAAAAATTGATAACTACTAAATAATGTCTATCCAAATCACAAATATTTAAAAAACATATTATATTTATTTATTTTTGATATTTTATCAGATAATATAAAATATTTTAATTTGTTATAAAAATATCTAATTTAAATTTTTATATATTTCATGATCATTAAAGAAGTAAATTTTATTTATTATTAATGTAATAAATTTTATTCATTTTAATATTTTATCATTAATTATAAAATACATAAAGAATTTAAATATTTTTTAATAAGTTAAAATATTTTATATTATTATTTGAATAAACCAAATAATTATCATTAATTTATATATATAAATGTAATCTTAATAATTATTGATGGATATTATGGTCGAATAGATTAAATTAAAGTATATATTATTTTAATTTTAAATGAGAAAGGAGGTATTAAGAAATACTCCATTAATGCATGTTTATACATATATCTATTAATATTTATTCTATTTGTTCATTTTTTAACTCATATATTAGACTAAATAAATAGACCATTGTATATATTGTATAAATACTGTATTACTTCTCTAGCAGATTCTTATTACAGATGTATGAAGAAAACATAACCGAATAAGAAAAATAAATTGACCAAATTTGCATTGCCTAATTAATACCACTGCATCAAACGTATGAAATAGGTGATGCTTTAGTGCTTTACCTAGGGCGGTACGAATATAGATCCGATTCACAAGATTTACATTATTTATTTGTACATATTTAAAATTTATAGATATAATTCGATCCACAAATTTATTAGATCATATCAGAATTCAATTTGTACATAATAAAATCGAATAAAAAATTTTGAATATATATTCGTAATCCAATTTACAAGTAAATTCTAATAAAAAATAAAATTTGATTATTTTATTTTTATTATTATGTTTGATATATGTTTGGTTGTTTTATTTTTATTATTTATAAAATATTGTTTAATAATATTTTAAAAGTAAATAGATATAAAAGAATAAAAAATTTTATTTTTTTATTTTTGGATTTTTAAGTATATTTTCGAATACAATAATACAATATGACGACGGAATTATTTTAGTAACTAAATTTAATTAAGTTAGTTAAATAATTTATTATTAACACAATAAAAATCAGTTAAAGAAAAATAAAAAAACGCATAAAAATAAAAAATTTAGTTTAAAAAAAATAGATTAATTAACACATTCCACTAATCTATTATACATAAAAAGAATCGTGAGCAGTTTTGTGCACAAATATAATAATAATAGAATAACTAGCAAGTAGTTCATTTAAACAAATGTCGATGGTTCGAATCTTGTTTTGTACATGTAGCAACTTATTAGTCAATAATAAATTCTTAAATAGAGTCTAGTATTCCTTGACCTACCAAACTGAACGATATCGTGAGAAACAAAAAAAAAAAAAAAATACCAACGGTTACAAACACTTCCGTTATTTTCTCAATGTATTTCAGCAATTGTATATGCTACTTTAATGTCTGTAACTCGACGAGCTTTGACTGGATCACTGGAACAATACACAATATTAAGAAATTGAATTTTGTTCCGTATTTACAGCAACGTAACACAAGATGATATGATGAGTATTCTTTTTCTATAAAATTAATTTTATTATATTCAAACTTGGATAACAACATATTAAAAATTAGACAATAAAAGTAACATTATTATATAATTATCTATGAGATACTTCAAAGTTCAAACACACGATAATATAAAGATTACAAATACACAATACATCAAGCCTTGTACTACTATCATACCAAATACTTTTTGACTTTATCTTCAATGAAACCTCATGCGAAGGCGTTTATAGTTGTTTTTAAATGAAATTACAAACCAAATATTGGTATGTGTCATGTTGCTCAATTGAAAAAAATTTCATATATTTGTTAACTAATAGTTACAAACGTTGATATTAAATCCTCACATAAAAGAATTACGTTAGACATTTTTCTCTAAGTTTTCACTCAGCTAACAATACAATCAAAACCTTATTCTTAAGCAAAAGATAATTATTAAAAAGTAACACAATCACATATATGCAGAGAGATATAATAAGCTGCATCATATGGCCACGCTGCGGAGAACAACAGTTTCAATAGTGAGACCAGGACCAAAACCAAAAAGTACACCCCAATCAAGTCCTTCTCCGGTGGTTTTAAGTCCTGCTTCAAGTGACTTCTTTCTCATCAAATCCATAATGAAGAACACACACGCACTTGACATGTTACCATAATTGCTAAGCACATCTCTGGTGGCTTTCATCTTCTCTGGCTTCAAGTTCACCTTCTCTTCAACTTGGTCCAAAATTGCACGTCCACCAGGATGTGCAATCCAAAATATTGAGTTATAATCAGATATACCTAGTGGATCAAAAGCTTTAGTGAGTGCATCATTGATGTTTTGTGAAATAATATCCGGAACACTCTTGTTAAGATAGAATGTAAGTCCAACTTCACGAAGGAGACCACCGATGGCTCCATGGCTGTTAGGGACAAGTTGTTGATCAGTTGAAACAATCTCAAAGAGAGGATTCTCAACCTCTGGAACAGGATCAGAACCAATGATAATCGCAGCAGCTCCATCGGCAAACAATGCTTGCCCTACAAGACTATCCATGTCTGTCTCACTAGGACCACGAAAAGTGACTGAAGTATTTTCAGAACAAACAATAAGCACACGAGCATCCTTGTTGTTTTCAGCCAAGTCCTTAGCCAAACGAAGGACAGTGCCGCCAGCGAAGCAGCCTTGGTGGTACATCATGTACCTCTTGACGCTTGGGTCGAGCCCTAAGAGTACGATGAGTTCGTAATCAACGCCAGGCAATGCAACACCGCTGGTGGTGCAGAAGATCAAATGTGTGATCTTAGACATTGGCTGACCCCATTCCTTGATTGCCTTAGTTGCAGCCTCTTTTCCAACCCTTGGTACCTCCCTGATCATCATGTCTTCCCTTGCATCCAAGGACGGTGCTTTGTATGCGCACATGTTAGGATTCTCCTTCAGTATTTCTTCCGTTAGATACATATGTCTGTTTTTGATCTGTGTTCTCTCACCTGAAATAATAATATGTAATTCACATCCATCAAGTTATTTGTCAAATATAAAAATTGTTTATCACCATTTTTATTATTTTTGTCACATTTGTAAATTTTTTGAGCTATTTTTGTAGTGATTTGAATCTTTAGATGCTATTTTAATAGTTTATCCAAAAACTTATAATTATAAAAATAATTTTATCGTTAAATAGTTATTATTATTATTAATATTAAGCAGTGAATATGATATATCATATAATATGTTAATTATTACGTATTAATTAATATAAATCTAAAACGACGAATTTTTTTATAAATATTTAAAATAAAACAAAACTATAAAACTACGTACAAATGCGCTGAAATTTCTTCTTGAGGTCGGTCATGTGCTCGCTATTGGTTACTCTAAAATAGTAATCTGCGTATGTGCTCTGATCAACACAGTTTGGTGGATTTGCTGTGCCAATCGCTAAGACGGTTGCAGGACCTTCTGCTCTTTGAACCTTGCGGATGTCACTTGCAGACACCATCTTCTCTTAGCTGTGTTTTTTGGAATAGCAAAGCTTGGCTATGTTGTTTGGGATAGGAAAGCTTATTAGCTATGTTCTTTGGGATTTTGGTGAAGACTTAGGCAGGGGGAGGGGGGATATTTATATGCATGAGAGTAGGGGCATATGTGGCATTGAATGGACGAAATGGAACATACATAGAAAAAGCGTGCTCAAACGATGTTCTCTGACTTCTTGGTTGTTTTATTGCTTTACTTTGACTTTGATTGATTGTTTATATATCATTGATTTATTTTACATATTTGTGTAGTTTTAGTATTATTTAATTCATGATATTGTGGATGGCGGCTCAGATTATATATTGGTGGTATATTTCTTTAAATCTTTATAGTGCTGTATGTATATATTTTGTGTTTGGTAGAATATATTGTATTTATTTGTTGTTTCGCTTTTTTTTTTTTTTTATGGCAATCGACTTTGATTTGGTTTGTTAGAAATGTCTTAGTTTTGGGCATATCATCGAATAGGTGCATGCAGTAGGTAGCTGGGCACACGTGCTTTTTATTACCATTATATCCATGTCATGTTGAAATTAAATCTCTCGAATTAAAAATGTTTGTGTGTTACTTATTAACTAGTGGTACTTAATTATGTTTATTTATAGTTAAGTAATCTTATTATTTTTATATAAATTTTAATATTCAAAGACGATGTATTTGACTGGGTGTGTGAGGAGTTTGGTGGATGCTGACAGTGGAGAGTCATCCCCGCCTCTAATTAATTAGTCTTGTACATATTAAACAATAATATAATTTTTGTATGTATTTATAGGTTTTATATTTATTTATTTTAAAATGTTAGAAAAAATATGATACTTGTTATTTTTAAAATATTTTATATTAAAATATATTTATGTATGTATATATTAATATATTTTATATTTATAAAATTTATTAATATTCTTTTTTTATAATATTTTTTGATATGATGTTTATTTAATAAAATCTAATGGTTTATAAAAAGTAGTACATCTAATACAAACAAAATTGCTAGACTCATTTTAGATAGACGGTCAGTTTAAAATCAGTACAAGTTTTTTGATCTTATTTGATGCACCATAAAATTTAAAGCATTAGATTAGGTTGATAAAAAAATCTAATAATTTATATTTAATCTATAAATAACTTATTAAAATTTACACTAAAAGATAACAAGTTTTTCAATATTTTAAATTTGCCCCAATAATAAAATTTGACCGATTCAACAATCAAGTCCTCATTTTAGCTCAGCCTTAGTTATCAATTATATATATAGTCTTATTCATGATCGGGTCTTAGTAAATGAAAGTTTCTTCACATTGTTGTTTGGTATCTGGATTAAGCTTTAATCAAATTGCAGATTTCTAATGGTAACGAATTGTAGACATTAGCGCACGCTTCAACTATGTTGTCGAGGATAAGTGTGTTACAGTTGAGCCTCCTAATGATCCTATATTTTTGTATGGACAAAACGGTGTTGCTGTTGCATTGTCATTATCCAGCTTGTCCTTTTGAACATGGTGATTTTTCTGGTAGTTGGTCTTCTCAAATAACTGAAGTAGTTCAAGATGTGCAGCCTCCTCCAACACGCAAGAAAGATTCTGCCTTATGGGTACTAAGCTAGTTGCATATAGAATATTCATTCAATCCTAAGATACCACCTAAGGTCATTACAAGAAAAACGCTGAGAGCCGTCAAATTTACCGTCGGATTTGGCGTCAAGCATTAGCGGCGAGTTTTTCGTCAAATTTACCATCGGAATTGACAATAAATTCGTCACCCTAAAATATTATCGTCGGAGTTGATGTTCCGAATGTCGACGACAAAAATTGGAGGAAAAAAATAAATTTTGGCGCACTAGCTACCATCGGATTTACCGGCGAGTAAATCCGACGCTAAACCTTGTTTAGTGAAACGCTGCATTTTGGTTACACGCACCACGTTACCATTAGATTAATCTGATGGTAAATCCGACGGTAATTGTGCCCTAAATTCGAACCGCGAACCCTCTTCCCCTTTATTTCGAAATTGGTTTCTATCTCTAATCTCTTACCTTCCTCTCTCTCTCTCTCTCTCTCTCTCTCTCTCTCTCTAACCTCTCAGTCTCTCTCTAGCTTCGTGCCATCCTTGTTGGAACTGCCGTTACTGCCCTGCCCTGCCGCCGCTGCTCGAAATGCCCCCTTCTCTGTTCTCGCCGTTGTTGCCCTACTGTCGCTGGAAAGGCCGCCGCCGCCGCCGCTACTAGAACCGCATTACTGTTCAAGGTTTTCTCTCTTCTCTCTCCAAATTAGTTTAATTAGATTAATTTCTATTTTAGTTGATTTTAAGTGGTTAGGGGTTTCCATTGAATCTATTTTTCATGCTATTCAATATCCGTTTAGTTAATCTTAATTTCATTTAGTTAGTTGATTTTTAGTACATAGTTTAGGTAGATTAATTTTTGTTGTAAATTGATTTTAGGTGGTGAGGTTAGGATAATTTAGTTAGATTGATAGGTTCTGGTCTCTACTCAATGTCTTTGGAATTATTATCTTAGATTGCCGATTTTTGTTGCTGGGATTATTTGAATTGGTTTGAATAATTAATTCTGCGTTTTACTGTAAATTTAGCTGAAGCATTGTTGCTGAATTTGTTTGAGTAATGCTTAACTGTTTTGATGATTCATTAGTTACTGTTGCTTTATTAGAAAATTACTATTTTTATGCTTATTTTGCTTATTCATATTGCTGCTGGAAGTGCTGGTTTATGCTGATTAATTACAGCGTTCTGCCGTATGCATTGTTAGTGATGTTTCATCATGTTATTTTGTGCTTTTTTGAGTTCACATAGGATAATTTTTTGGATTGTTAGAATGCTTTGAAAGTTAGAATGTTTTGAAAAATTGTTAACAAAGTTAGAATGCTTTGTTAGAATGCTATGAAAGTTAGAATACTTTGAAAAGAAAATAAGATAGAATAAAGCTAAAATGGTTTGAAAGTCTAATTTAATTATTTTGAAACTAAACACTATGTAATTTCCTTTTTTTTATTTACTTAACTAAACCATTTTTTGAATTATTTGTTATTTCTTGAGTTTCTTCTTATGTTATTATTGGTTGGTGTTTGTTATGTTATTAATATATTCACTGTACAGACATGACGACAGGCAGCAGAGGTAGGTCGAGTGGAACACGTGGTCGTAGTAGAGGGCGGGCTTCCACCAAATCCCCTAGGGTTACCTAGTCATCGCCCGCTATCCTAGCTACCCCGTCGACCCTTGTAACGTCACAGGCGGGTCCATCGGACTAGCAATTTATCATGGTCCCAAACCCAAACTGGGTGCCTCTTTCTGCTACGCCCCCTGCAGATGCAACGACGATGTCGACAGAGCCTGCGGTGGGTGATACCTCCAATGCCCCCGAGCAGGATGCCCTTCCACCACCGCCCGTCATCCGGCTGAGGATTTAGCCTGATGGCATGCAGTCATGAGTTTAATTTTTTAATATTAAGTTGGTTTATCTTAATTTAGTTTATGCTAAGTTTGTTTATCTTATTTGATTGTTAATGTGCGGTTTGTTCTTTGATAGGTTTGCATCAAACCCCAATGCTTGCACACAGGAGATATTTGAGGTTATTAAGTCCATGTACGACCATCCGTGGCCGATCTACACGCAGATCCCGGCTAAGACTAGAGAGCGTTGGTTTTAGAAGTGGGCGGTAAGAACCCAATTTGGTTAGAATTAATTTACTGTATTTGAATTGTATTTTTTCCAACTAAATAATGTTGGTGAATCACTTTGTGTAGTTGAAATTCATATGGGATGTAGAGCATAACCTCATGATCCAGAAGATGTATGACCACCGGACAACCAAATGTTTTCAGCAGATGATGAACGATGTTCGTCAGGGAAAAGACTACCTAACCTCGTGGACCCGTCCAAACATCAAGCGTGATCTAGAGGCTCATTTTAGAGATAACGAGGGGTTCAAGCGTCGCCGTTTAATAAACATCACCAACAGGACTTCGCCCCGGTCGTCGGGGTATACGAGTGGGTCGACGACCTTCATGAAGACGAAGACAAGACTGGTAAGAATTTTGGCATTGTTTTTTGTTATAGTAGTCACTTGAATTAGTTAGTAGAGTTTAAGGTGTTTAATTTCCTTTTTCATTATCAAGTTACTTAAGTAGTTAGTAGAGTTTAGAGTGTTTAATTTTAAGTTTTTGTGGATTTAGGTGGTTAGGATAGGTTAGAATAGGTTAGATAGGCTCTGAGATTGCTGGAAAATGTTGGATTATTTAACTATTTGCTGATTCCTGTTGCTGAAATTAATTCAAAAATGCTTGACTGTGAAAATAATGATGTTAATTTAGTTTGGATGGAACCCTTCAAGGGTGGCTAAATCCAAATTTTGAGAGACTCTGTCAAAATTTTTATAATATTTTTAATGAAATAAAAAAATTAAAATTATGTTTTCGAAATTAGAATTAAGATTTCCTGCATCATATATATTTGTCTATTGTTGTTTAATTTGTTCGTTTATTTTATTATTTGGTTGATATATTAATTTGCAGTCTAAGTCGTTGGATCGAGAGGTGACACTAGAGGATACGTTCAAGTATACCCATACTTTGAAGGCAAACAAGGAGAGATTTGCTGACGAGCGGTCGGTGACACATTATATGAGTTTAAATTAATCCTAAATTTCAGCTTTATTTGGTCTAAAGTTAATTATTTAACTATTATCCTAATCACAAATAGCGTGTGTGCCGCAGGAGGAGTATCAGCAGAGGTTGGAGGCCGCGACCCAGCAATCTCAGTTGCCTAGTGGAGTCGACGAAGCCATCTCCGATACTTCAATCGTGGAATACAACAGGATTTGGTGCGAGACCACCTCTGGACCCTACAAGAATCACCGCTACGGGATGGGCTCGTTCTTCGCCAGTGGCCTTTGCTCCTCCGTGTTGTCGGCTTCTTGCCTTTGCCACCAGCCTTGCTGATCCCCAGGAAATTATCGACCTGAGGGAGGAGGTGCAAAAGCTAAGACAGGAGCTTCACCAGCAACAGGAGCAGTCTGAGTAGAGGTATCGAGAGATTCTTGGACGCGTTGCTGCTAGCTCAGACCTAACGGAGAAGCTAGAGCAGCTCAATCGGTTGTGACAGCAAATGGAGGAGTACAGCCAGCAGATGCGCGTTCGAGCCAGCGGCGCTGCTGGTTCTAGCGACAACGCTACTAGTGGGGCACCGACGGCAGCACCAACTCCGCCGCCTCAGCAGAAGGACCACGACGCTGCCACCACCGATGATTATCAGGATCTGTAGGGTTAGAGTTTTATGCATTTTTGTTAGTTTAGGGTACATTACTCTTCTTCTATGACATTTTATTGTATTCGTACCATTTATTTTTAATAAAATAATTTGTTGTTTTCTCTGCTAATTTTAGATTTCTAATAACAATTTTGTTAATAAGTATTTTAATTTGATTTACTGTTAGTTGTGGCTAAACAGTTCCTGAAAAAAAATGAAAAATAAAAAACCTACCGGTGGATGTACCGTCGGATTAATCATCAACTTAAGCTCGACAATCCATTGAAAGAACTGATGAAAAAAGCCGCCGATAATTTGCGTTTGACGAAAAAATCTTCCGGTAAGAATTTCCTATGCCGTTTATACTATCAACTCAGTTTTTAGATTATTTAGTTGCTTAATAGTTGCGAAACATTATGGCAAATTCATCAAATAGCATTATTCTAGCAGAATGTTTCCTTCACATTTCTTGGTATGACTTACATTGTTTAATAAAATAAGTTAATTATTAGTACTTGTTAGCCACCAATAATTGTCTCACTGTGCAGGTTTCTCTTGTAGTTAGTACTTGTTTAATTGCTAGAAGCTTGCACTAGAGATGGATTAGTTGATGTAGATAGTAATTATTTAAAATTCATGTAATTAGATACTAGTTATTCAAGTGTCAAAGCTCTAAGCATAAAACTATTTCCTGCTAAAATTTGTTTCAACTTTCAACACTCCAACATATTAAAACGGTTAGATTTCTCCATTTTGGACCAAAGAAAAATAAGAAAACAGAAGAAGAGCACTTTATATATAAACAAATAGTCTAATTTGTTTATGTTTGAGTTAGTCAAACAATAATATCAGAAATTCTTTTATTGATTATGATTCCTGTAATTACTGAAAATTCCTGAAACCTGATTCCTCTTTAGTGGATTTAAGTTCATTTGAATTGCTGGTTATTATTTTCTAGTTTTCATGATTATGATTCCTGATTCTTGTTTTCTAGATGAGTAAAGTATCGTTTTTATCCCAAACGTTTGGAGTAAGTTCCAAAATTATCCCTAACGTTTCAAAATTGACTCAATGTTGTCCTGCCGTTAGAGATCTGTTAACAGAATTGACGGCGGGACAAATTTGAGATGATTTTTGAAACGTTAGGGACTTAAATAGGACAAAAATGTTGGGGACAAAAATGATATATAAAAATAAATTTTAATTTTATCCTTCAATAATATCAATTTTTTACGGTTCATAGTTATTCAATTATTTTTTAACTACATCTAACTAAATTAAACTTAATCATATTAATTTTATTCTAAATAAATTTATTTTTTATAATTTTACTCTTAAAGATTTTTACTCATCATGAAATATTTGTAGAATAAATAGTACATACTCTTGCGAAAAAGAAAACAATGATACATATACAATAAAGTATAAATTGTAATTTTTGTCTCTAATGTATCAAAATTCTTTAATGTTTAAGAGTAAAAATATTTAAAAGTAAAATTATAAAAAAATAAATTTATTTAGAATGAAAGTAATGTGATTAAGTGTAATTTACTTAGATGTGATTAAAAAATAATTGAATAACTATGTACCCTAAAAAAATTGATATTATTAAAAGATAAAATTAAAATTTATTTCTATGTATTGTTTTTGTCCCCAACGTTTTTGTCCTATTTACGTCCCTAACATTTCAAAATCGTCTCAATTTTGTCCCGCCGTCAATTCTGTTAATGGATCCCTAATGGCAGGACAACATTGAACCAATTTTAAAACGTTAGGGACTTAAATAGGACGGTTTAAATGTTAGGGACAACTTTGAGACTTACCCGAAATGTTGGGGACAAAAACGATACTTTACTCTTTCTAGATTTAATGATTAGGGTTGATTCTTATTTGTGGGTTGTTGTTAGGTTTTTGTCCGAACCAGAACGCATGTACGCAGGAGATGACGAAGGTCATAAAGCTTATGTACGACCAGCCCTAACCCAGCTACACAAATATCTCCGCTGAGACCAGGCAGCGCTGGTTTGAGAAATGGACGGTAATTACTTTCATTGTTTCTGTTTTAAACCTTTTTAGCTAGTTTATATCCTCTATCTTGTTTACCTAAATTTAAAGCTTCTTTGTTGCAGCTGCACTTTATTCTGGATGCTGAGCACGGCCTGGCTATTTGGAAGATATTCCACTATAAGATGGGTCGGCGACTCAAGCAGATGCCGGATGATGTTCGTCATGGGCGGGACCAACGGACGCGCTGGCTCTGACCGGAGGTAAGGAAGGGCCTGTTAGCTCATTCGAAGACCGACTCGGGGTTCAGGCGTTGGCGTCTCACCAACTGAGCTAATAGGCATTGACCAGGTCGTCCTAGTACACTGGCGGCTCGGCAACCTTCATGAAGACGAAGGCCAGGCTGGTATATAGTTCCTTTAATATTGTTAATAACTTCGTTATGTTATCTATTTTGCATATCATTACTAGGCATTCTATTAATTTTGTATTTCAATGGAACTGGTGTAGTTGAAGTCATTGGAACGTGAGGCCATATTGGAGGAGACGTTCAAGTATACCCACATGTTGAAGGAGAACAAAGCGAGTTTTGTTGATCAGCGCTCTCAGGACCATTATGTGATTAAACATACAACTGATTATCTTCTGCTACGAAATTATTAGAGATTAACTATATATCTGTTTTAGTTAATCACAATAACTTGTGCTAATTGCACAGGAGTCTTACACACAGAGACTAGAGGCCGCGACTCTGCAGTCTCAGCAAAGTAGGGAAGACGCCGCTGATGGATCTGCGGCCTCAGTCATTGACCCCGATGCAGTTTGGCACGAGACCGCCTCAGCCTCATACAATAATAGCGTATAGGGGATGAGGTCGTTCTTCACCAGCAGCCTTCGCACATCGATGTTGAGGCCATCGTCAGGCTCTACCGCCAGTCGAGCCGTCCAACTCGAGGAAGGCGTGGATTTAAAGCTCCAAGTGCAGGAGCTCCAGCGCAGCCTTCATTAGCAGGCTTAGGAGCTTAATGATTATCAGGAGAGGAATCAGGAGATCCTCACCCACGTGATGTCTATGGATGAGCTCAGGCTGGAGTTTAGTGAGTCGCTGGAACAGATGCAGCGTATGGAGGCTTAGATGGATGTGTACCAGGCGCAGATGCACACCGCTGGCATCGACCTTGCTGGTGGCAGTGGTAGCACTGGTGGCACATGGACATCGTCACCGAATCCTACACCCCTGACTTAGGGCCACGAAACTGACAACGACGACTACCTGAATTTGTAGATATTAGGTGATGACAGGTCATCTTATCCTAGTTTTTCAAGCAATTTTTTACTTGTTTTATAGGTTTTATACACTTTCTTAGGTTACAAGTAAGCCATTTGGGTGGAAATTCATGTGTATTTGGATTCAATCAACCATGAGTAAACTGATGTATTTTCATGAGGTTTTGTGCTATAATTGCTTATATGTCAAGAATGATAAGAAGTCTCATGATTTTAGCATAGCTTTGATGCAATTGTTGATTGATGAGAGGTGACCAAAAGGCTTGGAGGAAGGTTGAAGAAAGGGGATGACAGCAATGGAAATGAATGTAGCAAAACCACCCTGGGAAGAGCTCACGTTTGTGCCAACGTTTGCCTCAAACTTGAGATCAAACGTTGGTTCAAAAACAAGCCCTGGAGAAGCCAAAGTTTGTGCCAACGTTTGCCTCAAACTTGAGGTCAAACGTTGGTTCAAAAATAAGCCCTGGAGAAAGCAACGTTTGCGCCAACGTTTGCCTCAAACTTGAGGTCAAACGTTGGCACAATTTAACACCCAGGAGGACTAACGTTTGCGCCAATGTTTGCCTCAAACTTGAGGTCAAACGTTGGCTGCAAAATGGCCTTGGAGGGATCACGTTTGACCTCAAACGTGAGTGATAGAAAGAGCACCGTTCTGCATAATATTTACACGCAAACATTTGAGTCAATGTTTGCCTCAAACGTTGACTCAAACGTGAATGCTCCAGAGTCCAAATTGCAAACGGATTTCTTCTCAAGTCCAAGAGCAATCAACTAAGGCTATCTTCAATCCAATTCCATCAAGGCCAAGACCCAAATTCAAGGCTTAATCATCAATAGAAGGAAGTGTATAAATAGAAGTTTGTTTGATTTAGAATGGACCGGAACTTTTACTTTGAACTTTTTACATTTTCTTTTAGAATTTTTCATTCTGTAACTTTGATTTTGGATTTTGGAGAATTGGGAGGAGAATTGAGTTCTCTTCCTTTGGGTTTTCTTGTTTTCATTTTCTGCAAAGCTTTACTTGAGTCTTGGGTGTTGAGAATTGAGGAAATTCTGTCTCAATCTCACCTTGAGATCTCTCTCTATTTTCGTTTCACTGCACCATTTGAGAAATTGAAATTTGAATTTACTTTTTCTACTGCTTGATCTTTAATTCTCTTGCAATTGATCTTTGAATTGGATCAAGGAAGGTAGTGAGATCTAGACTTGGATTTCTAGTCTCTTGACCCCTGAGATCTTGCATTTTCCTTTCTATTCATCTGCTGAGGCTTCTTCAAGCCAATTTACCTTTCTGTTTGAGATTTACTTCAATTTAATTCATCTTCTAGTCTTCTACTTGTTGCAATTTACTCTTCTTTGTTTAGATTCTGCAATCCCAGCTCCCTAACCCCTTTAATATTCAAGTAATTTACATTTCTTGCACTCTAAGCTTCTGCAATTTACATTTCTTGCACTTTAAGATTCAGTCATTTACAATTCTTGCAATCTATGTTTCTATAATTTACATTACTTGCACTTTAAGATTCAGCTCTTTTAATTCTTCTGTACTTTAAATTCGTGTCAATTATCCTTCTCCCTTTAAATTTCATGCAATTTAGCTTCTGTCAATTATAAATCACTCAAATCAACTCTTGTTCGCTTGACTAAATCAACCACCCAACTAAAATTGCTCAATCCTTCAATCCCTGTGGGATCGACCTCACTCATGTGAGTTATTATTACTTGATGCGACCCGGTACACTTGCCGGTGAGTTTTGTGTTGGATCGTTTTTCACACATCAAGTTTTTGGCGCCGTTGCCGGGGATTGATTAGGTTGACAATGATTAAGTGAGGTGGATGTCTAGATTAAGCAATTTTTCTTTATTTTTGCCTAACACATTAACTGTTTAAATTTTTGCCTAAGCTAACCAAAACTTCACTCTAGCAATGGATTGAAGTGTTACTATTTTTCTGGTTTTGTGTGATTTTCTTTGTTTTAGTTGTATGTCAGGAACAAGGGGAGCTATACCCACTTTTTGTGAACAAGACGAAAGAACCCTCAGGAGATTAAGAAGAGCAGAAAGAGGGAAAGGCATTGTTGGAGAAGAGGATTCAGAAGAAGAGTTCCAAGATATAGAAGAACACTCAACAAACCCAACAAATCCACCAGTAGGAACAACCAACAACAACAACAATCCACCACAGAGAAAAGTTTTGGCTTCCTATACATTTGCAAATCCTAGACATTGTGGGAGTAGCATTCTTACCCCAAATGTTAATGCAAACAATTTTGAACTGAAGCCACAGCTCATCATCTTGGTTCAAAACAACTGCTCCTATGGAGGAGGGCCACTTGAAGACCCAAACCAACACTTATCCACCTTTTTTAGGATTTGTGATACTGTCAAAACCAATGGTGTACATCCTGACATTTACAAGCTGCTGTTATTTCCATTTTCCCTCAGAGACAAAGCTACTCAATGGTTGGAATCCTTTCCAAGAGATAGCATCAACAATTGGGAAGATCTAGTGAGCAAGTTCTTTGCCAAATTTTACCCGCCTCAGAGGATTATTAGATTGAAGACTGAAGTACAAACATTCACACAGATGGATACTGAACCCATCTATGAGGCATGGGAGAGATATAAGGCTCTAATCAGGAAGTGCCCTCCTAAAATGTTCAATGAATGGGACATATTGCAGAATTTTTATGAAGGCTTGACATTGAAATCTTAGGAGGCTCTGGATCACTCAGCTGGAGGATCTTGACAATTGATGAAGACTGCAGAGGAGGCCCAAAATCTCATTGATATGGTGGCTAACAACTAGTATTTCTTTGCTCACCAAAGACAACGCCAACCATCACAAAGGAAAGGAGTGATGGAGTTGGAAGGAGTGGACTCAATCCTAGCTCAAAACAAAATGATGCAGCAGCAAATTCAACAACAATTTGAGCAAATGGCCAAGAGGATTGATAGCCTCCAAGTTGCAGCAGTAAATACAATTCAGCCATCAACCACATGGGGGCAAGGTGAAGAAGCTTGTGAAGATCAACAAAAAGAACAAGTGAACTATATGCACAATCAAGGCTCTGGACACAATGAGGTTTATGGTGACACTTACAACCCATCCTGGAAGAACCACCCCAACCTCAAATGGGGAGACAATCACACTCAGACTCAATAGCCATGGCAAAGGAATTCAACCCAAAATAGTTGGAAAAACATAAACCATAACAACCAGCAGAATAATAACCAAAATACATACAGAAAACCACAAAACAATTATCCCAACTCTAACCATCATCCATCCAATAATCAAACCACCAACCAAAACACTTACCATCAACCCTCAACACCCCACAACCAACCAATCTCACAAGACTCTCAGAGGATCACCAACTTGGAGCTTTTAATGGAGAAAATAATGAAGCACCAAGAGATGACAACAAAGAACTAGGAAGCTTCCATGAAGAATATGGAGAGGCAGATTGGACAGCTTTCCAAGCAAATTGCAGTTGAAAGGCCATCGAGCTCATTACCAAGCGACACCATTCCTAATCCAAAAGAAGAGTGCAAAGCTATATAGCTAAGGAGTGGAAAGACATTGGTGGACAACAAAGAAGCAACCAAGAAGCCTAAGGAAAGCAACAAAGAACCAACAGAAAAAGAGGAAGCTAGCAACAAGGACATGACAACAAGCAAAAATGTCCCAGAGAAGTTCAAAGAGAAGGACAACCAGCCACACAATTCCAGGGGAGAAAAGGAGGAACAAACCCAAGGACAGCAGCAAGCAGAGAAAAGCTTTACACCTCCACTGCCATATCCCCAAAGGTTCAACAAAGAAGCAAATGATCAACACTTTCATAAGTTTCTTGAGACTTTCAAGAAGTTGGAGATAAGCATTCCCTTGGCTGAGGCACTAGAGCAGATGCCTCTATATGCCAAATTTCTGAAAGAGCTTATTAACAAGAAGAGGAGTTGGCATGAGAACAAAACTATAATGCTCACTGAAGAATGCAGGGCATTAATTCAAAAAGGGCTTCCACCCAAACTTGAAGACCCTGGAAGTTTCTTTCTGCCTTGTACCATTGGAAGATTGATCATCAACAAGGCAATGTGTGATTTAGGAGCAAGTATCAACCTAATCCCCTCTTCTTTGGTGAAAAAGCTTTGTATAGAGAAAGTGAAGCCAATACAAATGTCTCTGGAACTGGTGGATAAGTCAGTGATATGTCCCAGGAGTGTGATTAAAAACCTTTTAGTTAAGGTGGGCAAATTCATATTCCCTGCAGACTTTGTGGTCTTAGACTCAGATGAGGATGAAAGTGATTCCATCATACTTGGAAGACCATTCTTTGCCACAGCTAGGGCCATTATAGATGTGGAGCAAGGAGAGCTGACCCTCAGAATGCATGATGAAAGCATCACTCTGAATGTATTTCCAGAAACACAGCTCATTGATGAAAAGAAGAATTGTATGGAAACTGACAAGGAAGACTTGCAATGGAAGGAAGGAAGTAACAAGACAACCAGTAATCACCTTCCAAAGCAAGAAACAGACAACACAGTAAGAAGAAAAAAGAATGAGATGATGCAGAGTGATGAAGGAACTCAAGAAGAAATTGAAGTGTTGACCACTAAGAAGGAAAATCCCAAAACAAGGTCCTCTGTAAAAAAAAAAGATCAACAAAAAGAAGAAAGAAAAGCAAGAAAAAGACTCAGAAGGGGTGGAGGAACAAGAAGATCCCAAGTGAGGGGTTCTCCAAGGGTGATGAAGTACAGTTGATTTATCAACAGTTAGGAACAAGCCAACAAGCCAATGACTGCTACACAGTTTGCAAAATACTCTCACTTGAGCATGCTGAAATTGAGCATCAAGGAACAAAAAGGAAGCTCACAGTGAGGGGGGACAAGCTGAGACACTGCAGTCGTCAACCACCCTAAAGGGGGGCCAATGTCAAGCTAATGACAATAAAGAAGCGCTTGTTGGGAGGCAACCCAACCTGAGGTAGTTTTCTTTCCATTCAATAAAAAGGTTAAGCAACTTTCTCTATATTGCAAGGAGCTAAGTTTGGTGTTGCACACCAAAACAATTTAAGGGAGAATGAAGAATGCTAAGTTTGGTGTTCCACCAAAAATCTCATTTAAAAACACATTCTATCCTTCTGCATAAATGGTTGCTAGCTCCAAGCAAGTAGAGAAATTACTTAACCAATGTCTGTTTGATAGTTTTTAGTCTTATTACCTTTAGCAAAGAAAAAAAAGAGTTCCACATATGGTCAATTTGATGCATAAGAATCATTGGCAAGGTACTAAGTTTGGTGTTCCCACACCAAAGTAAGTTCAAAAGCCCACAAATGATTCATGCATGCTAACCATTTCTTCTTTCAAGTGCTTGGGGAACAAGCAACTTTCAATATCATTGCAGAGGTTTATTCAAGTTTTTGGGAGGATTAAGCATCATCAATCAAAGAGATAAAGAGGAATGTGAAGACCAGCGATGATGATGATGAGGAGTAAAGCAAGTAAACCCCAAAAGGTTGTATTGTTAAGTGATTATTTTGCATCAGACACTGCTATGATTGAAAGTGATATTGTACCCTTGTTTGTCTTTCTGTCTGTCTAGTATAGTTTCTCTGTAATTCAATAATTAAGATGCTTGATCATTCACAACCCTATACTCTCCAAACTTGTTTGCACTCAATGTCTCAAAAAGGCATCACATGACAGTTCTTTGAAAAGAAGGATTGAAGAATTAAACAGTTTTGAGGCAAGCAAAAGATTAGGAGAAGTGGTGGTTCTAGTTGCATGATTATGCATTGAGGTTGCATGCTTATGAAAACTTGCATGGGAGCTCATAGGCAGGACATAGAGTTCAAAGAAGTATTATGGAGATTCTCAAACATTTTTTGATCCAAGAAGCAGCAAACAAAAGAAAATAAAGAAAATACAAAAACAAAAAGAACATGGCCCAAGGTTCTGAGCAACAATTACTAGGCAGAAAAGAAGGAAGAAACAAGAACTCAAAGAGTTGTTATCCTAGTAAATGCTTGTGGTCGAATTGTGTCAAAGAGAGAGTCTTGAGCAAGTAAATCCTTAGGGGTGCTTTAACACCTAATACCTTAAAACCAACTGGTTTAGGAGTATTGATTGAAAGCTTATCTAAAGAGCTGCTTTGAGACATGACACTTAGAATCAAGGCCAAAACACAGAAATTATAAGCTGCTTCAAGGTGATTACCTATAGAGAGATCTCCATGATATCATTTGGATAAAAGTCCTAGGACCTAAGACTTCCAAGATGTAGGGACTAGTAAGCACTGAAGCCCTTGCATGAGCATATAATTGAGAGTTCACCCCACTGTCACTTAATCACTTCACTCACAGGATATGACAAGTTATTCTTCAATCCACTTCTAATTGAAAGAACCTTTGAGCATAATTCTTTTCTTGCTTGGGGACAAGCAAGGTTTAAGTTTGGTGTTGTGATGACAGGTCATCTTATCCTAGTTTTTCAAGCAATTTTTACTTGTTTTATAGGTTTTATACACTTTCTTGGGTTACAAGTAAGCCATTTGGGTGGAAATTCATGTGTATTTGGATTCAATCAACCATGAGTAAACTGATGCATTTTCATGAGGTTTTGTGCTATAATTGCTTATATGTCAAGAATGATAACAAGTTTCATGATTTTAGCATAGCTTTGATGCAATTGTTGATTGATGACAGGTGACCAAAAGGCTTGGAGGAAGGTTGAAGAAAGGGGATGGCAGCAATGGAAATGAAGGCAGCAAAACCACCCTGGGAAGAGCTCACGTTTGTGCCAACGTTTGCCTCAAACTTGAGGTCAAACGTTGGTTCAAAAACAAGCCCTGGAGAAGCCAAAGTTTGCGCCAACGTTTGCCTCAAACTTGAGGTCAAACGTTGGCACAATTTAACACCCAGGAGGACTAACGTTTGCGCCAACGTTTGCCTCAAACTTGAGGTCAAACGTTGGCTGCAAAATGGCCTTGGAGGGAGCACGTTTGAGCTCACGTTTGACCTCAAACGTGAACTCAAACGTGAGTGACAAAAAGAGCACCGTTCTGCATAATATTTACACGCAAACGTTTGAGTCAACGTTTGCCTCAAACGTTGACTCAAACGTGAATGCTCCAGAGTCCAAATTGCAAACGGATTTCTTCTCAAGTCCAAGAGCAATCAACTGAGGCTATCTTCAATCCAATTCCATCAAGGCCAAGGCCCAAATTCAAGGCTTAATGATCAATAGAAGGAAGTGTATAAATAGAAGTTAGTTTGATTTAGAATGGACCGAAACTTTTACTTTGAACTTTTTACCTTTTCTTTTAGAATTTTTCATTCTGTAACTTTGATTTTGGATCTTGGAGAATTGGGAGGAGAATTGAGTTCTCTTCCTCTGGGTTTTCTTGTTTTCATTTTCTGCAAAGCTTTACTTGAGTCTTGGGTGTTGAGAATTGAGGAAATTCTGTCTCAATCTCACCTTGAGATCTCTCTCTGTTTTCGTTTCACTGCACCATTTGAGAAATTGAAATTTGAATTTACTTTTTCTACTGTTTGATCTTTAATTCTCTTGCAATTGATCTTTGAATTGGATCAAGGAAGGTAGTGAGATCTAGACTTGGATTTCTAGTCTCTTGTGTAAGACCCATAATTTTCAAAAAAATATTATTATGAGTTAATTTCAATTCATTTATAAATTAAAGACTTTATTTTAGAAATTATTTTACTAGAAGTAATTAAATCAAGTTTTGACAATCAAATTAGAAATTTTACTTAATTTTATAGTTATTGAATACTTTTCTATATTTAAATTATACAGTTTAACAGTTGCAAAAGAATAAGAATTTCATACGATTTAGTTAAACAATTGAGATTCTAAAATTTAATACTTTAATTTTATAAACAAGGAAAATTAATTATATTGTCTTTAATTTTAAATTAAAATATTTGATTAAAAGTTAATTAGTAAATTAACAATCAAATAACATTTTCAAAATAATTTTAATAGATTAAATTAGGTTTTAAACTAATACTCTATACCCCTAATTTTATTAAAATTACCTAAACTATCCTAATCCTAACCTTCTAACCCACCGTCATTCCCTTCCCCCAAACCTAATACCTAAACAGCTTCAGGGAACAAGGAACAATACAGAAGAGAGAAAGAAAGGAAAATAGAAAGGGAAAATGGGAAAAAGAAAGAAAGAAAGAAACGTTGAGGGAGAGAGGGAGAAACGAAACAGAGTTAGAGAAGAGAGAAGAGGGGGACGGCTAGCGCTGGTGGCCCGGGCTGCTCGCCGCCATCGCTCGTTAGCACCGACGCGGAGGAGAGAGCCGAGAGGAGAAGAAGGGAAGAAGGCGCACCGGCGTTGTTGGGTCTCGCCGCCGCCGCCACCGTCGCGTCCTCACCAAACCTTGGAGGAAGACCACGCCGTTAAGCTGCTTCACCGCCGAACATGTCCAACCATGTCACCGCCGTCGGATCTGTCATCACGCCGCCGAGGAAGAGAAGAGGAAGACCCGTGAGAGAGGGAGAGCGTCAGGAGAGAGGAGGAGCCCGCGGGAGAGGAGCTTGTTGCCGCCGCTGCCATGGCTTCCTTGCCGTCGTCGTGGTTGGGTAGTCACCGGAGGGAGCCGTCGCTGTCAGCGCCGCCGTCGGGGTTACCGCCGCCTCTGCCGCCACTGAGATCTGCTGCCGGTAAGGTTTTAAGTTGGTTTTTGCTTTCTTTGAATTTCCGGGAGCTTAATCATCGCTGTATGTTTGTTTCAGTTGACGTTGCCGGAGTTCTGGTCGCCGCTGCCGTTCGAGGTGGCTGCCGGAGCTGCCGCTAAACCAATTCAGCGACCGCCGCTGTTTCATTTTCTTAGTTCGGTAAGTATTTATGTTTCGGAAAGCCGTGTTAATATTCTGTTATGTTTGGTTATAAACTCTGAGATTCTGGTAACGTAGGGTTGTGTTTTGAGCATTGCATGTTGCTTTTAAGTTGCTGTGAGTGCTGCAAAAGTGATCAGGGACTGAGTTTGCGGTTGCTGTTGGTTTCGGGTTAAGAGAAATGGTTTCGTTGACGCATTTTAAGTTATGGTTTCGACGAGTCGAGGTAGGGTTTTCTTAAAATCTATTTTATATTACAGAGTTGTGATAAATAGATATTGATGCAAAGAGATTTACTTCTGTGATTATATTTGTCTTATGGATGTGATGGTTTGTTGGACTGAATTATTGGGTGCGTGAGTGGTGTGTGGTTGTGGATAAAAACCGGTTTGGAATGTCATTTACTTGATTATTAAGAAAGGTGGATTTTCTTGGTTTTAGAGTTTATTTAGTAATATAAATGAAACGATTTTGGAAATAATTTGAGATATGAAAATAAATTGATTCTGGGAGCGGTTTGATTGTGAGTTGGTTTGGTTTTATGAATGATTTAATATTTGAGTTGATTCGATTTTTAAAAAGAGTTTTATTGTTAGAATTGGTTGATTTGAAAATAATTTGACATTGGAACTGGTTCAATTCTGGAAAATGTTTGAGATTTGGAAATGGTTGAGAAAAGGTTTGAGAGATGTTTGGATGGGACCCGAAAAGGGTGGCAGTGTCCGAGTTTTAGAGGAGATGCTGCCGAAATTTTATAAAATTAAAAGTTTTTATCTAAAGTAATTAATTAAAAAGACTTGTTTTTAAGCATTATACGTTTTAAGATTGATTTGTCTATCAAAGAAAGAATTTTGTTTTGGAATTGAGATTGTTAACGAACAGAATGAAAAAGAGGATGATGAGGATTTTATTTGAAATATGGCTTTGAAATGAACTTGGAAATGAGATTTGGATTGATAGATGATTATGATGTTGATTATGTTGAGATGTGAACTTGAATTATTCATATGGCTTATGAATTTGAAATATCTGAGATACGAGGTTCCCTGGATTAAGTGCCGTGGCTTGCCACCACGTGTACCAGGTTGAAAACTCGATACTCTGTTGACCCTACGACGTAAGTGTGTGACTGGGCACTATATAAATTCCCGGGAATGTTACCCCCATTGAGTAATATTGATTATTTGAGAAAAAGCTATGCATAGACTCTTGGGGATGCACGTCGGGGGACAGTCTAAGTACAATTCAGACTTGTCGGGTTGGCTGGATAACCGACAGATGAGCCTCATCAGCCATAGGACAGGCATGCATCATATGCATTTGTATGCTTTGCTTGAGTTTGAACTTGTTTTGGTTTGCCTAATTGCTAAACTGTTCGTAACTGCTACTTGAACTATTTGCTGTAACTGCTGCTTACTTGTGCTTTCCTTGTCTGCCTTGCCTGTGTTTGTCTTGACGTGCTACATTTGAGATTGAACTTTGGTGCTGAATTAATGATTGTGTTGTTTGATTGCGTGGTTGGTTTCTGATTGAGATTTTCTTATAAGAAAGGAAAAGTTTCGGATTTCTGAAAGATTAAACATTGTTTCTTTGAAAAGGTTTTAAACGATTACCTATTGGTTTTTTTTTAAAAGATTCATAAGGCAATGATAATCACTGAGCTTGAAAACAGTTTTCCTATTAAATATCTTCTTATGACAACTTTGAAACTCCGTGGTGAGACCGTGTGGTTAGGTTCTCACCCCCCTACAGCTTTACCTTTTCAAGAACCGGATGAAGAAGCGTTAAGAAGAGTTATACTGCGTTTGGTTGATATGTTGTTGTATTAATTAGATTATTTTATTCCCTCGTCTTTGTTATTACAAATTTGTAAGAGGGATAGGAATTGTATGTTTTATATGTATATTATATTATGAGTTATTATGTAATGAGTCTTGTATATGAACCTATGCCTGTTTGTATTTTTCTTAAAATAAAGTATTTATTTCCGGTTTTTAAGGAAATCAGCGATATAGTGTCGAGTCACAGGCTCCTATTTTAGTATTTAGTATGTAAAGTAGTCGTAATACTCCTTGCTATCAGAGTAGCGCAGCCGGAAGCGTGACTTCTGATAGTGAGGGTGTTATATCTTGACCCCTGAGATCTTGCATTTTCCTTTCTGTTCATCTGCTGAGGCTTCTTCAAGCCAATTTACCTTTCTGTTTGAGATCTACTTCAATTTAATTCATCTTCTACTCTTCTACTTGTTGCAATTTACTCTTCTTTGTTTAGATTCTGCAATCCCAGCTCCCTAACCCCTTTAATATTCAAGTAATTTACATTTCTTGCACTCTAAGCTTCTGCAATTTACATTTCTTGCACTTTAAGCTTCAGTCATTTACATTTCTTGCAATCTAAGTTTCTGCAATTTACATTACTTTCACTTTAAGATTCAGCTCTTTTAATTCTTCTGCACTTTAAATTCGTGTCAATTATCCCTCTCCCTTTAAATTTCATGCAATTTAGCTTTTGTCAATTATAAATCACTCAAATCAACTCTTGTTCGGTTGATTAAATCAACCACCCAACTAAAATTGCTCAATCCTTCAATCCCTGTGGGATCGACCTCACTCATATGAGTTATTATTACTTGATGCGACCCGGTACACTTGCCGGTGAGTTTTGTGTTGGATCGTTTTCCACACATCATTAGGTCTTTGTTTTATTGTTTCATACATTTATTTGGTGTACTTGACTTTTATTTAATTTCACATTGTATTATTTATTTATTTTAAATAAAATAGTCTTCTTTATTTATGAATTGACCATTAATTGTATGAAAAAATTTATATTTAAAATTAAAATTAACCATTTATTTCAAATTCTAAAAAAAAAATTGACATTACCGTTGGAATTACGGTAGGAATAATCCAATGGTAACATGGCGCGAAACAACATGTTTGGCACCAACATTACTGTCGGAAAAATCCTTCGATAATTAATTGGTTTCCTAAGCTGGTAATCTGCCGCAAAATCTTTCTGACGGTAATTAATTAGTTTCCTGAGCTGGTAATCCGCCGCAAAATCCGATGGTAATTTCCGTCGGACGAAATAAATCACTACAACAAATATGGCCTTTAGCAACGCCAATTTTGCAACGCCTTAAAATCGTTCTCTTAGATAATTTTAGACAATGGTTTTTTGTAGTGTTACTGTTGAATTCAATTTTTCATTATTTTATAGCAACAAATTAAAACCGTTCCCTTTGACTATTTTAAAGAACGGTTTTATAACCGTTACCATGATTTACTTTTAAGCAACAATTTTTTTTTGTTTAAAGAATTGTACAAAAGAAACGCATTAAAACCGTTGCCGAAATGCTACACTTTAAGACCGTTCTATTAGATGGTCTTAGACAATGGTTTTTACAATGTTGCTGTTGAAGTTCATTTTTTCATTACGCTATAGTAACAAAATAAAAACGTTCTCTTTGACTATTTTAAAGAACGATTTTACACCTATTACAACAATTGTTTATGAAACAACCATTTTCTAATATTATTTAAATAATTATACAAATTAAAAAATACCAATAAAAATAATTTCAGATAATTATATAAATTTAAACTATTTTTTCTATAAATACGGAATTTATAAAATACTCAAAAACTATTGCTATAAAGAAATAACAAAAATTATTTTAAAAAATAAAATTAAAATAAATTTATATTAATATTATATATTATTATTATTATAAATTATAAAAAATATTATATTTTGAAAACATAAAGTTAAAATAAATTTATAATAAATATTGTTTATTTTTATTATAAATATATAACAAATATTAATATAAAAAAATAAAATTAAAATAATTTTAGAATAAATATATTATATATCTATTGTTTATTAATTATTTCTCACTAATAAGCATAGCAAATAAGAAAGCCCTTAATCAAAATCTTCCTCTTCTCTTCGAAACCGCGAAGAACGCTCTTGCTCCCTCCACCGTAGCATCAACCCTAACCCACACCTTCAGAATCAGAGACGTCATCGAACCGCAGCTCACCAGGAAGCCCGAAATCGCACCATCATCGCAAGTCACCAGGAAGCCCTGAATCGCAACTCACCATCGTCGCACCATCATCGTCGATGCGTCCTTCCCGAAATCGTCGCTGCCTCCTCCTTCCCGACGTCGCTGAGTCTCTCATCTCTGCGGCGTCGCTGCTTCTCCCCTCTCCGCGGCTTTAGTGCTTCTCTGTTTTCCACGGCGTCCTTGCGTCTCCCCTGTTCTGCTTCTGCTTCGCTGCTTTTCCCCTTTTCTGCTTCGCTGCTTCTGCTTCACTGGGTTGTGCTTCGCTGCTTCTGCTTTGCTGCTGCTGCTTCACTGCATCAGCCATTTGTGGGTTGTCATCTGTGGTAAGTGTTCTTCTCTGATTTTCTGTTGCTTAGTAAGGGCTTGATTGGCTGTTGGGTATTTTTGTTGGATTTATGAAGAAGAAAGGAAAGTGGTGATGTTTGTGAACATGAGCAAGATGAGTGTTGAATGTTGACTGGGTTTCTGTTCTGGTTTGAATTCGGACTGCGTACTTGTGAACTGAGAATTTCAAATACTCCAAAAATAGGACATCATTCGCATAGAGATGGCAAAAACTAGTTTTTGTTAATACTGTACTGGAGGATGTGACACATGCCTAGTGCTTTAAATTTGTTTTTAATTAATTGAAGTATTCAATAGCTTAATCGTGTTCATGAGATTGGTTCAGTTGGTTCTAACAGGTTTTTCGACTCTTACATAAAAGAAGAAGAATTTTTAACGAATCAATAGTGAGAAAATCTTATTAGAGTCAACGGAATCAATTCCATAAATACAGTTAAGTGGTTGATTACTCTAATTAATTATTGAAAACAAATCTAAACTGTTAGTAATAGTTTCTGATAAAGAAATAAAAGATAAACAAAAAGATAAGGATTCAAACTGAATAAAAAGAATACATTGAAATTGAAATAAAAATAAAAAGGATAGATTGAAATTGAGTATAAAGAGAATCACTCTACTTTCTACCCAATTTCTTGACGCAATAAGAAAGGGACTCCTCAACCTAACTTGTCAACGCCATAGTTTGGGAATTGAATCGAAGGGACTCCTCAACCTTCTACCCAATTCCCCGATGTAACAAGAGAGGGACTCCTCAACCTCAATTGTCCACATCATGGTTTCATCACGAAACCAAAAAGGGGTTTTAAAACCTCTAAATCATTCTATACTACGACTACAATAGCTAAGGAGGTATTTATAACCTCTTATTAGGTTAAAACAAAGAAAAACCCTAAAGCCCATAAACATAAGGCCCAATCTAGTAATTAAATAAATTAAGTCAAAATACATTAAATTAAAATATTTTTAAAATGTAAACTAATATCTTTTAAATAATACTTGAGCAATTCATATCTCGAACATTTGAAGCACGTATCATTCTCCTCCTCTTCAAAAAAGATTCGTCCTCGAATCTTGTAGGTGGAAAAATAATATATGAAAAGAACAATAATTATATGGAAGATAATTTTTTTTCCTTTTTGTATATTTTTCTTTTTTTTTCTTCTTTTTTTTGCACTGTATGTTTTTTTATTTTTTATTTTTAAACAATAAAGTCAACAATAATGAAACCCAAACGGAAAACAAGAACACAAGAACTTAAAAAAAAGACACAACAGACACTGGACTCTTTTTTTTTTATAAAAGAAGAACAAATATAGATTAATAAGAATTAATCTAATACCTGAGTTCTGATACCAAATGATAAAGAAATAAAAGATAAACAAGAAGATAAGAATTCAAACTGAATAAAAAGAATACATTGAAATTGAAATAAAAATAAAAAGGATAGATTGAAATTGAGTATAAAGAGAATCACTCTACTTTCTACCCAATTTCTTGGCGCAATAAGAAAGGGACTCCTCAACCTAACTTGTCAATGCCATAGTTTGGGAATTGAATCGAAGGGACTCCTCAACCTTCTACCCAATTCCCCAATGTAACAAGAGAGGGACTCCTCAACCTCAATTGTCCACATCATGGTTTCATCACGAAACCAAAAAGGGTTTTAAAACCTCTAAATCATTCTATACTACGACTACAATAGCTAAGGAGGTATTTATAACCTGATAAAGAAATAAAAAGATAAACAAGACAAGAATTGAAATTGAATAGAAAAGATACATTGAAATTGAAATAAAAACAAAAAGGATAGGTTGAAATTGAATACAAAAAGAATCACTCTACTTTCTACCCAATTTCTTGACGCAACAAGAAAGGGACTCCTCAACCTAACTTGTCAACGCCATAGTTTAGAAATTGAATCGAAGGGACTCCTCAACCTTCTTCCCAATTCCCCGATGCAAAAAAAGAGGGACTCCTCAACCTCAATTGTCCACACCATGGTTTCATCACGAAACCAAAAAGGGATTTTCAAACCTCTAAAAATTTTATATTGACCACAATAGCTAAGGAGGTATTTATAACCTCTTATTAGGTTAAAACAAAGAAAACCCTAAAGCCCATAAACATAAGGCCCAATCTCATAATTAAATAAACAAAATCAAAATACATCAAATTAAATTAAAATATTTTAAAAATGTAAACTAATAAAATCTTCTAAATAACACTCGAACTCTTCATATCATGAACATTTGAAGCACGTATCATTCTCCTCCTCTTCAAAAAAGAATCGTCCTCGAATCTTGTAGGTAAAATAGTATATGAAAAGGACAATAATTATAAAGAAGATAATATTTATTTTCTTTTTTTTCTTGTATATATTTTTTTTTTGCACTGTATGCTTTTTTTTGTTTTTTTTTAAATAATAAAATTAACAATAATGAAATGCAAACGGAAAACAAGAATACAAGAACTTAAAAAAAGACACAACAGACACTGGACTCTTTTTTTTTTGATAAAAGAAGAACAAATATAGATTAATAAGAATTAATCTAATACCTGAGCTCTGATGCCAAATGATAAAGAAATAAAAGATAAACAAAAAGATAAGGATTCAAACTGAATAAAAAGAATACATTGAAATTGAAATAAAAATAAAAAGGATAGATTGAAATTGAGTATAAAGAGAATCACTCTACTTTCTACCCAATTTCTTGACGCAATAAGAAAGGGACTCCTCAACCTAACTTGTCAACGCCATAGTTTGGGAATTGAATCGAAGGGACTCCTCAACCTTCTACCCAATTCCCCGATGTAACAAAAGAGGGACTCCTCAACCTCAATTGTCCACACCATGGTTTCATCACGAAACCAAAAAGGGGTTTTAAAACCTCTAAATCATTCTATACTACGACTACAATAGCTAAGGAGGTATTTATAACCTCTTATTAGGTTAAAACAAAGAAAAATCCTAAAGCCCATAAACATAAGGACCAATCTAGTAATTAAATAAACAATCAAAATACATTAAATTAAAATATTCTAAAAATGTAAACTAATATCTTCTAAATAATACTTGAACTCTTCATATCTCGAACATTTGAAGCACGTATCATTATGAAACCATGATGTGGACAATTGAGGTTGAGGAGTCCCTCTCTTGTTACATCGGGGAATTGGGTAGAAGGTTGAGGAGTCCCTTCGATTCAATTCCCGAACTATGGCGTTGACAGGTTAGGTTAAGGAGTCCCTTTCTTATTGCATCAAGAAATTGGGTAGAAAGTAGAGTGATTCTCTTTATACTCAATTTCAATCTATCCTTTTTATTTTTATTTCAATTTCAATGTATTCTTTTTATTCAGTTTGAATTCTTATC
Source organism: Arachis ipaensis (assembly GCF_059453495.1). Lineage (NCBI taxonomy): Eukaryota > Viridiplantae > Streptophyta > Magnoliopsida > Fabales > Fabaceae > Arachis > Arachis ipaensis. The sequence continues at coordinate 13,037,636 of NC_142439.1, read as the reverse complement.
TTCTTGTTTATCTTTTATTTCTTTATCATTTGGTATCAGAGCTCAGGTATTAGATTAATTCTTATTAATCTATATTTGTTCTTCTTTTATAAAAAAAAGAGTCCAGTGTCTGTTGTGTCTTTTTTTTAAGTTCTTGTGTTGTTTTCCGTTTGCGTTTCATTATTGTTGACTTTATTATTTAAAAATAAAAAATAAAAAAACATACAGTGCCAAAAAAAAGAGAAAAAAAAAGAAAAATATACAAAAAGGAAAAAAAATTATCTTCCATATAATTATTGTTCTTTTCATATATTATTTTTCCACCTACAAGATTCGAGGACGAATCTTTTTTGAAGAGGAGGAGAATGATACGTGCTTCAAATGTTCGAGATATGAAATGTTCAAGTATTATTTAGAAGATATTATTTTACATTTTTAGAATATTTTAATTTAATATATTTTGACTTTATTTATTTAATTACTAGATTGGGCCTTATGTTTATGGGCTTTAGGATTTTTCTTTGTTTTAACCTAATAAGAGGTTATAAATACCTCCTTAGCTATTGTAGTCGTAGTATAGAATGATTTAGCGGTTTTAAAACCCCTTTTTGGTTTCGTGATGAAACCATGATGTGGACAATTGAGGTTGAGGAGTCCCTCTCTTGTTACATCGGGGAATTAGGTAGAAGATTGAGGAGTCCCTTCGATTCAATTCCCAAACTATGGCATTGACAAGTTAGGTTGAGGAGTCCCTTTCTTATTGCGTCAAGAAATTGGGTAGAAAGTAGAGTGATTCTCTTTATACTCAATTTCAATCTATCCTTTTTATTTTTATTTCAATTTCAATGTATTATTTTTATTCAGTTTGAATCCTTATATTTTTGTTTATCTTTTATTTCTTTATCACCTCTGCTGTGCCACCATCTACTATATGCATGCAATGCAGTTACACTATTTTCTTTTTCTTTTTTGATTCATTTTGCTACTAAATTATAGAGATATGCTTAGCAGCTTAGCTATGGTTTTTGTTTTAATTTTTTAACCCAATTTTGGCTAGTTGGGTACTGTTTGATTTTTCAGTTATATATCACTTATGCGGTGTTGAAAACAATTTTTTGTAATCCAAAACAATTCACATCATATGATTGCTTTCATTTAAAAAATTTCAGAGGGAGGTTTAGGAAATGTCTGTATGTGGAACTCCATGGCCTTTTTATGCTAATTTTTATATTGCTGCTAATTGCCATTTTCGCTTGCTGCCGTTTAATTCATATAAATTTATCCTGATTAGTGCTGATTTGATTTTAGTGAGTTCATATGGGTTGATTTTGCTGTTTGTTTAAATTCAGAAACGTTCTATTTACTGCCAGAATGCTGCCGAAATTTCTAAAAATTTGAGTGTTAATTGAATTCCAATTTGTGAATTAAATTTGGTAATTTGTTACTTTTGTTTTGTTTCGTGACCAAATTCAACTCAAAAGGTTACTTTAATTTGTTCTTTTTTTTCAATTAAATATCTTATAAATCAATAAGAGGGATAGTATATAATTAGTATCTTTGTACAGAGACAACTGTGAAGAAAACACCTCCTTCTTTCCCTTTCTCCTCTTTTCTTCTTCTTCTTCCATTTTTGCCCTCCCCTGTCTTCACAACCAGAACAAAAATGCCAATGTTCTCCTGTTTCTGCGCTCATCCTCCACCGTGCGCCCACAGTAGCCGCCTCTGGGTCGACACTACTCTGCCTCCATTCTCCCTCCCTTTGCCATTTTCTGTTTCTGCTTCTTCTGTAGGTTCTCAATTTTTTCCTGTTTACATTTTCTTGGTTTAATTAGTTTGTTCAGTTTTTATTAAATTAGTCAGTTTAATTATGCATGCTTAGTGGATTATAGGTGGTTAGGAAGTTTTATCTGAATTGTAGTGGATTTAGGTTGAACTTTTTGGTTGCTGTTGATGCCTGGAATGAATGGTTATCTGAGCTGTTTTAATTGACAAATGATGGTTGTTTCATTACTGTTTCAAATTGTATAGTGCTGATTTATCCTTGTTAATGGCTGATTTCATGCCTTGTTTTGATTAAGCAATGATGATTATGGCCTTATTATGCGAATTTTTATATTGCTGTTGATTGCCAATTTTGCTTGCCGCCATTTAATTCATATAAATTGATGTTAATTAGTGCTTATTTGATTTTAGTGAGTTCATATGAGTTGATTTTGCTGTTTGTTTAAATTCAGAAACTTTCTATTTACTGCCAGAATGCTGCCGAAATTTCTAAAAATTTGTGTGTTAATTGAATTCCAATTTGTGAATTGAATTTGGTAATTTATTACTTTAGTTTTGTTTCATGACCAAATTCAACTCAAAAGGTTACTTTAATTTATCCTTTTTTTTTCAATTAAATATCTTATAAATCAATAAGAGGGATGGTATATAATTAGTATCTTTGTATAGAGAAAACAGTGAAGAAAACACGAGGACATACACAATGCTTGAAGATTCATGCAAGACAGTTGGAAGATAGAGAAGAAATTACTCTAGATATTGAAGGAGAGCCAATTGGTCCTACTGATGAAGCTATAAACAACTTAAGCAAATTTTTGGGCACAGTGGCAAGGAATTCAGAATTTTGTCCATTAATTTACACAAATTGGAAGGGGATTAAAGATAAAGAAGCCATTCGGGAATATGTTCAAGTGAGAATATTAGTCTTGTTTCTTTTAGAAACTATCTGGAAATGGACACATGTATTTTATTTTTACTAGCAAATAATATTTGTGTTTTATAGGCTAAATTCATTATTCCAACTGAAGGAAAGAGGATGGTCCTTGCTCGTATCAATGACAACTGGAGAAGGTATAAGACCACAATAAAGCAAACTCATTTTCTACCATACAAATGTGTTAATGAGATGCTGAAAAATCGTCCTAAAAGCATACCCGAGAGTCATTTTCGCAAGTTAATTGCTTATTGGAGAACTGAGAAAGTTAAGGTAAGACATGTGAAACTTAGTGTAATTGTTTATGCAATTATATTATATACACATATGAGTGAAATATGATGATTTTTTGATAATGCTTGTCTCTTGTTATGTAGAAAATGTCTGCGCAAAATAAGAAAAATAGGGCACAATAGAAATTTAGGCATCAAAAGGGACCAATAAATTTTGCAAGAATACGTGCAAGATTGGTACAATTTTTTATTCTTTGTGAATTTGTATGTGTATATGTGTGGTGTTCCTTTTAACTCTATATAAATGCTATTTGAATTGGACTTATAGGCTGCTTCTAAGGCAAATAATGAACCACCTACTCAAGCAGAAATGTTTGTTGAGACTCGCCAAAGCACAAAGAGAAAATCATTGGATGAAGACACTCTGGATGTTATTGTAAGTATTAGGAGTTAATTTGGTTAAAATAGGTTATGGATTTCTTGTGTCTTGGCAATTTGTCCATCACTTGTGGTTACTTTTACGCTTGCGTTGAGTTAAAGAATCTTGACATTATTCTTAATCTCTATTATTTGTTTTGATGTTGTCAAATGATATATGCTTTTAGTCCAATTGTGTATTTACTCTTATTTTATTATTATTATTTTTCTTCACATTAATATAGGTACATTTGCAAGCTGAGAATAAAAAGTCTAAAGAATTAGCAATTAGAGCTTTCCAATCCATATTTGGAAAAGAGAAGGCAGGGAGAGTGCGATGTCACGGAAGAGTTACCACACCAACTTTGTTGAAGAAAAATGAAGAAATTGCCACCCTTAAGCAGCAACATGCAACTGAGAAAGCAACATTAGAGGGTAAGGTTGATGTGATGCAAAAAGAAGTAGATGAACTAAAATCGCTTGTTAAGATGATGCTGCAACAAAAAAGCTTGCGGAGTGGACCTTGACATGTTAGCTGCTCAATTAAGAAGCACTTTAGGCAATCTGAACAATGATGCGCATGAAGAGGTATTATTTGTTGTTAAAGTTTTTATATGTTATCATATCTTAAATAATGGTTGATTATGATGATGTTGATTTAATTTTTTTGTATCCAAATAGAAGAATGTTATGATATATATGTTTGTCCTCTCTCTCTCAAACATTTTTATTTAACATTATTAGTATTAAAGATGTGTAGTTTTATATTTGATTTATTTTTTTTTTTTGTTTACAGGAAAACTATGTTGAAGGGGAAATCGAACTTGATTAAGGTCAAATTTTTAAAAGCAAATGTTACAGAGTAAAAGTCATGAACTTGTGGACATGATGACTATTTGCTACTTAGCTATTTCAACTCTCTTTTGTTATTATATTTTTTGCAAAATTAGATGATATTGTGGATCTTACAACAATTTTTATAAGTTAAATTTGATGGGAAATGTTCAATTATTTTTCTTTAGTGACTTGATTCAAATAGTTTAGATTATTTATTGACACTAAATAATTAAAAAAACTGAAATTAATTTCATTCACAAGAAAACTATTGTAAATAAAAAATTATATATTACAAAAAAATCGTTGTCAATAGTTACAAAAGACAATGATGTTAAAACCGTTGTCAAAGATGATTACATAATGGCAATGGTATTAAAACCGTTGTCAAAACACGACTCCAACGGTAACGCTTTAAAACCGTTGTCTTAGATGACTATAAAATGGCAATGGTATTGAAACCGTTGCCGAAAAATGACACCAATAGTAACGCTTTAAAACCGTTGTCTTAGAGGACGATAAAATGGCAACGGTATTAAAACCGTTGCCGAAAAATGACACCAACGGTGACGCTTTAAAACCGTTGGCTATGTGAATAATATAAATACAACAGTTTAAAACCATTGCCTATCCAGTTACGGTATTAAACCGTTGGATCATTTATAAGAACGGTTCTAAACCGTTGCTTATCGAGTAACGGTTCGAAACCATTGTTTAAAATTTCCCGTCAAAACCGTTGTCTTTGCTAGTAACTAAAGCAACGGTTTTTTTGTTACCATTTCCTTAGGTAAAAAACCGTTGCCTATGAGCATTGGCAACGGCCTCATATACCGCAGGTCAAAAACCGTTGCCAAAGCGTTGCCTAAAGTTTTAGTAACAGTTATTTGATCAACGGCAATGGTTTTTGACCGTTGCAAAAATCCTAGTTTGTTGTAGTGAATCCAACGGTAAATATTTACCGGCGAGGTTTATACCATCTGATTATTTTCGATGGTAAATCCGATGATAAATTGATTACCATCAGATATATTTGAAGAATCTTACGGTAAATATGACATTACTCAACATTTTTCTTATAGTGCAAGACATCTCCACTAAGATATGTATGATCCCCGAGGTTGAAATCGAGCTACAAGATAGTAGATTCTATCACGTATATCAAATTTGGAAACTTACTTTACGTAGCACACCAACTTATATGATTCATCTTCCACACAGTAAATGCACAGTTACCTTGAAAAATATTGCAATGATATTTGATACCCCAATAGATGGTATGCCGATGTTAGAATTTACAAATAACATTACTGGCCTCAAAAATAAATTTATGATACAATTTAGCATTGTACCTACTGTAGTTGATCGTAAAGGAAGCGGTGTCAAGTTTGCATGGCTTTGCACCTAAATCACCGCATGTAGTTGGGTACAACACTCGGTAAACAGATGTACGTGAAGATTCACATATTATTTGTTTGGGACAAATTTATTTTATGACAAGTTAGGATTGTTAATCCACTGGAAGTTCTTGCCTCTGTTCCAAAATTTTTCTAAGATTAGGGGTCTGCTTGCCTGACACATTTATATAGAGCATTATGTGGGACATCATGTTATGATTACAAGGATGTGGATGGCACTTTGGCACTACTATGTGTGTGGGCTTGGGAACTGTTACCATTCCTAGCACTGGTTCAATCACAGATTTCCACTTACGTGCAAGTAAAATTACTTAATATAATATGTTAATATATTATTTAATATGTATTGTTTAAATATATTATTAAATATATCGATTGTGAAAATTAAGGTTTTATTTTATTTCAGTTGGATTGATTGGCGATCGCAATTTCAAGGATATAAAAAGTGGACCATCTCTCATATCTGGCCGTTACTAAATGATATTCTTGCAGATGGGGTAAATTTTTTATTCTATTTAATAGTGTTTCTATTATTGTGCATCTTTTATTTATATTTATGCATTCATTTTACGTTTTTGGCTTTTTGTAGTTTGTGTGAACCCAAATAGTCATGATCATTAAGGGGTGCACATTAAAAAATCAAAATGTGGTTAACCAGTTAAAAAACCATAACTACATTTTGGTTAACCAATTTAACAAAATAATTTTAAAATCATATCTATATTTTTTAAAATTGGTTAACCAAAACCAAATTTTAAAAAACTGGTTAACCAAAACCAATTTTTAAAAAAAGAGTTTTTTTAGAAAACCGGTTTTTTGGTTTAAAAACCGGTTTTTTATCCAAAAATTAGTTTTATCTTTTAAAATTGGTTTTTATTTTTATGACCGGTTAATAACTAGTTTATCATATAAAACTAATTTAGTTAATTAAACAAAATTAAATTTTTGGTTAACAAAAAAAAAGTTTAGTTTTTAGATTAACCAAACCATGTACAGCCTTAATGATTATAATCTTACACTCTCAAGGAAAACACCTCTCACACTCACACTCACACTCAACCTAACAAATCTATTCTTCCTTTTATAATACTTCAGTTATATTTTTTAAATAAGAAAAATACAATACGCCTCCTGTATAACGTCAATATGCCCCTGTGTAATGTCAATACATGTAAGACCCAGAACTTTTGAAAAGTCTTATTATGATCAAGTCTCAAATCATATAGTTATTTATAGCTTTAATTTCAGAGATTATTTTATTAAGGATAATTAAGGCAAGTTTTGATTTATTGAACTTGAGATAAGTTATGATTATTATTCAATTTTATAATTATTGGAATATTTTCTATATTCAAATTATAAAGTTGGTAGTTGTGAAATAATAAGGATTTTATATGATTTGGATTAGATAAGTAATATTTTAAATATTAATACTGCTACTTTGGAAAAATAAAGGGGTTTAATTATATTATTTCTAATTATTTTGATTTGGGCATTTTATGGAAAATAATTTGTGAAATTGATGAGCAAATAGTATTTTCTATATATAATTAGTGTTGGATTTAATTATGAGTTTCAATTATTATATTATTCCCAATTTTATTTGAAATTACCAGATTATCCCTAACCCTAATTTTCAAAATGAGGAAACCCTAACCCAGTGACCCGTACCCGACCCGGTTCCCTTCACCCACACACACACACACAGCCGCAGCAGCTGACCATTACCCCTTTCATCCCCTTTTCCCTAACTCAGCAGCAGCGTTTCTTTCCCGTGAAAGAAAGAAAGGAGAAACGGAAGGTGAGAGGAGAGAAGCAGGGAGGAGAGGAGAGGGGGAGGACGGCGCCGGCGGGTGTCACTGCCGCCACGCCGTCACGTTGCGCAGGGACGAGAGGAGTGAGATCCGAGACTGAGGCAAGGATCTGCGCCGGTGGCACTGGTGTTTGCCGTCGCTGCTTGATGCCGCCGAGGGGAGGAGGGTCACAACCACCACAAGGAGCCGTCGATGTCACCCTCGCGAGTCACCATCCCCGAAATGCAGTACCATGGAGCCAGTCTCTTCGCGCCGCCGCGGCTGTCTGCGCTATCGTCGTCGCTGCTGGTCCACCGGGAGTCGCCGTCGAGGCTGAAACACGGAGAGAGAGGGTACGCGAGTGAGAAGGGGCTGAGAGTCTGAAATCGCCGTGCCTGGTCTCGTCTGTGAAGCCATTGCCTCCGTCACTGTCGCTGGTGAGGAGAGAGCAGTGCGGAAAGAACAGAACGTGGTGGAGGGGAAGCCGGTCCGCCATTGAGCTGCCGCGTCAGAAAAGGGGTTCATGCCGCCGGAATTCCTCTGCCGCCGCTAGAATTTCTGGTTCCTCCTAGTGCTGCCAATTCAATTTTACTTGAAGCTGTCACTGAAACTGTTGTGTTTAATGAAGTGGCTGTCATAAGTTACGTTGTCGCTGTCGGAGAAGCTACGTCCCTGCGTTTCCGACCGCCGGTTGTGGCGCGGGTGTAGCTGGAAATACCATCGGAGCTGTCGCCACTCGGTGTAGTTGTTCTTCCCTTGTTGCGGTAAGCATGTTCATTTCGGAAAGCCCTTTTAGTCAGTATCCTGTTATGCCTGGTTAAAGACTCTGAGGTTTGGTAACATAGGTCCGAGTTCTGATTGCTGCCATTCTGGTCATCGGGTGTAGCGCGATTGTTGCCAGAACCACCGCCGGGACTACCCTTGCTTGATTTGGCCGTTCTTTCTTAGTTTCGGTAAGCGTTTTCGATTTGAAAGTCCTCTAGTTACTGTTCTATTATACGTTGAGGAGTTGTAGCATTTGTTGTTATGAGAGTTAATCTCGGTTATTATATATTGTGATTAGAGTCGTTGTGGTTGCTGAGAAAATGGTTTGGAGCTGAGGTTTTGGTAGCCGGGATTTTGATTGTTGATTTTGGGTCGAGGCGGAGAGGACTCGGTGACGCATTTGAGTTATGGAATTTGCGTTTTGAGGTAGGGGCGCTTTCCGAAAATTACAGTTTATTATTGGAATTATTACATATGGATACTAATGTGAGATATGGTGTAATTAGTGATTGTATCTGCCTTATGTGTTGTTTGATTGACTCGAGTGATTATGGATGTTGGTTTGGTTGAATGGTTGTGCGGCTTTGTGAAATGTAATGTTTTGAAGTGATTCTTTAAAGATTTGAAATCTGAGTTTAATCCGTTGAGGATTGATTTGATTTGAGTCAATTATTTGATGATGTGAAAAGTCGAATGCACTGTTGAATTCAGCCCGGTTTACTTTAATTGACTTGATCTTGGACAAATGATTTGTTACTGAACTGTTTCTTTAAAGCTTTGGAAATGAGTTAAATCGGTTGATATTGAATTGATCTTGAAATGGTTTTCGTGAGATATGCCACTGAGGCGACTGTTGGATTTAGCTTGTTTTGAATTGATTTCTGGTTTTGAGCTGTTGAGAAGGAATGAGAAACGGTTTAGTTGGGACCCGAACCGGGTGGCAAAAAGTCCAAGTTTTAGGGGAGGTGCTGCCGAAATTTCTACAAAATCCTACTCTTGTTTGTAAAGTTATTTAAAAAGGGTTGGATTTGAGAAGTTGTATTAATTGATTTATTAAGAGAATATTTATGTTTTCAAGCTTAATCTATTTAATGGACTTTATGCGTTGAGTTCAGCTTATTTAGAAACGAACTATTTGTACAGTTTGAATCACTGAAGGAAAGAATGATGCTCTAATATTGATTTCAATATAAAAAGGAGCTTTTAGTGATTTTAAAGGAATTTAGACTTTTGATTGAGTAATCAAGTTTGAGGCATCTTGGAAGAGTTAGAAAAATGGGTTCCAAAAAGAAACCTGAAAGTGGTTTGATTCAAATGAACCGGTTTCGTTTCAAATGAGTTGATTTTTGGACCGAGTTGGGACTTGTGATTTTGTATGAACGGTTTCATAATAAATTCAGTTTTATTTACTTGAACCGGGAATCTATGATTTTAAAAGTTTCAATGAATTTTAAGGAATTTATATAAGTTGTCCTTCCCTAAAGACTTGGGACTCTGGCAAGAAACTTTTGTTATAAAATCCCATTGTTGGATGGGTGATTTTGAATGTTCCCAAAAAGAATCTTTAACTTTCCATGGTTTTGGAAGTTTTGGAAAGAGAATGCCGAGAGTGGCTTTGCTTTAAAAAGGAAACTCACTTTGAGTAAATTTGGCTTATGAGCCTGAGATGATTTGAAAATGAGATCTTCAAAGTCAAGGCTAAAAAGAGTTGAAACTCTATTTCAAGTGAAATGATTTGGGAAAAAGTGATTTATGGCTTAAATGCCGATTTTATGAATTTATGATGTTGAATGTGGAAGTGCTGTTTTGTTGTGAGCCGGAATGGCTATGTATGATTATAAATATTGGTTGGTTCTGGATTGAACCGTGAGCCGGAATGGCTGTGTATGATATGAATATTGGCTGGTTCTGGACTGAACCGTGAGCCGGATGGCTGAGATGGATGTTGATCCATGGATGAGATTGAATGCATGTTTATGCTGAATCATTGATAAATGTGAATGTTGCACTTCCACTATCTGAGATACGAGTTTCCCTGGGTAGTAGCAGTGGCTAGCCACCACGTGCTCCAGGTTGAGACTTGATACTCTGTTGACCCTATGTCGTAAGTGTGGCCGGGCACTGTGAAAGTCCCGGATGAGCTCGCCCCCGTAAATATTCACCAGTGAAGGTGATGGATATGGATCATGATTATGATCAAGTTTATGATGAGTATAACTCGAGTTGGGGATGCACGACAGAGGGACAGTCCAATGGTTAGCTACCAGGACTTGCCGGTTGGCTCTATAACCGACAGATGATATCATCAGCCACTAGGGACAGGCATGCATCATATGCATTTGTGTGACATTGGTTGGGTGTGCATATTATACTTGGTTTGCCTATGTGATTAATTGCTAATTGTTTTACTTGTAATAACTGTTTGTTTGTGTTTGAACTTCCTATCTGTGTTTGCATATGGGACTCTGTTGGATTGTGGTGATTGGTTGCTGGTTGGATTGTTTGGGCCTAGGGCCGTGGTTGGAATAAGATGAACTGATGGTTGATTTCGGTTTTGTGTTTCTGGTTTGGAATAAAATATGAAAGGCTATTTTGGTTTCGCTTAGATAAACCGCTGTGAAAGGCTTTTGAGTTTTTGAGAATTGAACGGTTCTTCTTTCCGAAAAGATTTTCGACTTTACTTTCATTGTAAACCGTTGTTTTTGAAAAGAGGCATAAGACGGTTATGAATCACTGGTGCGATTATCTTCATGTATCCTATTACAGTAATTCCCAAAAACCCTCTACTGAGAACCCTTTCGAGGATGATGTTCTCACCCCCCTACATTTTTCCCCTTTCAGGATATGGGCGCAGAAGTTACGAAGAGCTTATTTAATTGTTGTTGTGATGCTCTATATTATTTTAGTCATGGTTTATTGTACCCTCGCCTTTATCTTGATATAATCTGTAAGAGGGATAGGAATTGTATTGGATTATGTTTGTAATATTATTTATATATATGTATGTATATATATATGGATGTACTCTTTATGAGTTTTTGTAGGTTGTATGGTTTTTGTGGATGTACGTTATCGAACGAAAGTACTTTTGGATCGGTATTGCGGTTTAAAGTTTTAAACAGGCTCATATTTTAGTATTAAATAGTATAAGTGTCGTCGTAATGTCCGAGCTATCAGAGTTACGCAACCGGAAGCGTGAGCTTTGGTAGTTAGGGTGTTACATTATGGTATCAGAGCAGTCCTTCCTGTAGAGCCTGAGGAATGGACCGACTATGCTTTAGTTGCATACTCTGAGTGTTTGTCATGTATTAGGTCTTGTCGAATGACGAGAATTAGAGCTTTATGCACATGACAGTCTATTGATTAACGCTGTTAGTCTTGCATTGCATAATTCTTGGTATTAAGTTTGGCCGGCTTAATACTAGTGAATTATGTATATGAAAGCACTGATGGCTTATCATAGATGAAATCCGAGTTTTGAGTAAAGCGAATCGCGGGTTTTGGAAAAGTTGGAAACTATTTCTCGAGGCTATTCAGTTGTGTGTCTTGAATTTTGTTCGAGTCGACCTGTTCTTTTATATCCTAACTTGAAGTTCTTGTTTGCTAGTCCTTTTTGAAAAGTAGTTTGATTTTTCAACTCTATTCCTCTATCCATATGCATTCTTGTTTGACCTTAAGTGCATATGCTGGTTTAAGATCCTTGTTGCATCTATCTTCCTCTGTTTGAGTTCTTCTTGACTCAAGTATTCTTTGATATAGTCTTGAACTTGTCTTAATGTGCTGTGACTTTTAACTCTGGGTTCCGAGTTCATTCTTAGAGAACTTGTTGATTCAGTTTTCCTCTTATTTGACAGTGATTACAGCTAATTTTGAGATTTTTATAAAAAATTGCTGTTGACTAGATATACACTTATCTATATGTGGAACTTTGGAGATTTCTTATACAGTTTAACAACTATTTATTTCTAATGCCTCACCTGTACTTTTTCTGGTTTATGGAACTGCATTTACCTTAAATTACAATTTGGCTTTCTAGTAATTTTACTATAGTTTCAATGCACATCTTCGTTTGATTATGTATTTGGGGTGTTTTTCAAAATTCTGGAAAAAAAAAAGGGGATTTCTCGCTTTTATCCCAGTTGAGTTTCGTTTGATAAACTTTACTTAGTTCATTTTGATTTGGGTTTGATTTAGCATACTACATGGTTTATGCCATTGTTGTTCTTCTGAAAATGTTGGACTCATAGCTTTCTTCTTATGAACGGACTCGTTCCTTCTTAAGCTTTTCACCTCTATGAATGTCATACGTGACCCTGTTTTTAACTAATCTTTTACATCTTGTGAACATTACCATTGATCTTGGTTTGTCCTCTCGTGAATCTCATCCGTATGTGAGTCATTTTGATTCGTTTCAAATGAGTGCATTGTTTATTCTCTCATTTTCTCTACAAGAGTTTTAGTTAAAGAATTGTCTTTGAGAAATTACTAATGATTGAGTTGTCTTTTCCTATGACTTTTGTATTCTTTTGGATCAATTGAAAGCTTGTTTGATGACTCATGCCTAGTGAATCTTGTTTGGGCTACCTTGGTTTAAGATCCTTTCTTGCAAGGCTTGACTCCTTTTTAGTATATCTTAAACTTCTTGAATGTTCTTCTGAGATAGTGATTTCAAGAACACTTTTGGAGTCTTGTTTTGAACCTTTTAAAGAAGTTTTGAATTCTCTTTTAAGAAGTTTTAAACGGAATTTACTTTCTGTTGCTTGATTGAGATTGAAACCATTGTTCAATCTTGACGAAGTTAATTTAAAGTTGGCATGCGCTATTTTAAATAGGGTTTTGGAAAGCTTCCTTGTTTAGTGAAAATCGGTTCGTTTGTAACGCACCACTTATTTCCTTTACCAAATTGTAAGCAAATTTTTACCTCGGAGTTTCTTTTCTAAAAAGAGTTTAACTTCCTCTTTCGTACTTGCCATAAATATTATACATGCTTGTTTGAATATGAGCTTTGGGATTTTTTTAGCAAGCATTTGATTTCTTTTCTGAGTTTTATGATTGCCTTTGGTTAAGCTGTGCACCTAATTATCTTTCTAAAATATTTGAGGAAATATTTTAGCTTTTAGCCAAACTTGTGTGCACCTTGTTTTTAAAACTCTACAAAATCTACTTCAACATGAACTTGTATTGAAGTAAATCCATGTTTATGCTTTTGTTACTCTCTTGAAGGATAATTGTTGCTTAACTTTTCTTTTAGACCGGGAGGTGATTTTCTTGCAAGTTTTCGATTCTTTTATGACCAATGTATTCGGAAGTGTTTTTAATCGTGCTCTTGAAGTTCTGTGAGCTTTGTCTTGGGTTTGAGAGATTCTTCTCTATAAACTTCGTACTTCCTCGACTCAATTTGAATTTGTTTCGAACTAAGGCGCTGGTTCTCTTCTTATTGGTCCTATTGAATTTCTTGGGTCCAAGGGTTATCTTTGAAGTTGTCAATTGATTTATTTCTAGCAAACTTCATTGCTTCAACATCCTTGTTTACTTGGAATTGGATATATTCTTTCAAATCTATGAGTATTGTCCTTGACAATTGTCTCTCCGTTCTAAATCTGGTATCCTTCTGAGTAGACTCGAGAATTGTTTTGATATCACGTGCGACTTGTAGACGTAGTAGCGCGATGCGTTAGTTCTTTAATACGTGATATGTGTATACGGAAGTCGAAGCGGTAGGTGTACAACGTTATGAGTTGCGAGTGTTTTGTTCCTTGCGAACGGGTTTGCGGTTGTTAGGCTTATGATTGGCTATGAGGTTGTAAAGTGCTTGATGGAGTTGGAAAGTTGAAGTTGGAGGTTGATATGAGATTAGTGTGCGGATGTTGAGCATGTCGTTGTAACCTCATCCTGTTTTATAACCTTCAATGCCTTGCTTTTCCATCACATGTTTGACCCATGCCATCTTTTGTATTGAGCCTGTCTTGTAATGTTTGCTTTGCAGCCATACTCCTACCTTTGTATCCCTATGCATAAGATAATCCAAGTATTTGAAAACCGTATATATGTTTATACGTTGAGATATTTTACTTCTTCCTTAAATGTGTTCAAGGGTGAACTGTTATGGAATTTCTTTCGTTTTGTATCAATTTTCGAGGGCGAAAATTTTTATAAGGTGGGTAGGATGTAAGACCCAGAACTTTTGAAAAGTCTTATTATGATCAAGTCTCAAATCATATAGTTATTTATAGCTTTAATTTCAGAGATTATTTTATTAAGGATAATTAAGGCAAGTTTTGATTTATTGAACTTGAGATAAGTTATGATTATTATTCAATTTTATAATTATTGGAATATTTTCTATATTCAAATTATAAAGTTGGTAGTTGTGAAATAATAAGGATTTTATATGATTTGGATTAGATAAGTAATATTTTAAATATTAATACTGCTACTTTGGAAAAATAAAGGGGTTTAATTATATTATTTCTAATTATTTTGATTTGGGCATTTTATGGAAAATAATTTGTGAAATTGATGAGCAAATAGTATTTTCTATATATAATTAGTGTTGGATTTAATTATGAGTTTCAATTATTATATTATTCCCAATTTTATTTGAAATTACCAGATTATCCATAACCCTAATTTTCAAAATGAGGAAACCCTAACCCAGTGACCCGTACCCGACCCGGTTCCCTTCACCCACACACACACACACAGCCGCAGCAGCTGACCATTACCCCTTTCATCCCCTTTTCCCTAACTCAGCAGCAGCGTTTCTTTCCCGTGAAAGAAAGAAAGGAGAAACGGAAGGTGAGAGGAGAGAAGCAGGGAGGAGAGGAGAGGGGGAGGACGGCGCCGGCGGGTGTCACTGTCGCCACGCCGTCACGTTGCACAGGGACGAGAGGAGTGAGATCCGAGACTGAGGCAAGGATCTGCGCCGGTGGCACTGGCGTTTGTCGTCGCTGCTTGATGCCGCCGAGGGGAGGAGGGTCACAACCACCACAAGGAGCCGTCGATGTCACCCTCGCGAGTCACCATCCCCGAAATGCAGTACCATGGAGCCAGTCTCTTCGCGCCGCCGCGGCTGTCTGCGCTATCGTCGTCGCTGCTGGTCCACCGGGAGTCGCCGTCGAGGCTGAAACACGGAGAGAGAGGGTACGCGAGTGAGAAGGGGCTGAGAGTCTGAAATCGCCGTGCCTGGTCTCGTCTGTGAAGCCATTACCTCCGTCACTGTCGCTGGTGAGGAGAGAGCAGTGCGGAAAGAACAGAACGTGGTGGAGGGGAAGCCGGTCCGCCATTGAGCTGCCGCGTCAGAAAAGGGGTTCATGCCGCCGGAATTCCTCTGCCGCCGCTAGAATTTCTGGTCACTGCCGTTCTGGTGAGCTTGCCCTGTTTCTGGTTCCTCCTAGTGCTGCCAATTCAATTTTACTTGAAGCTGTCACTAAAACTGTTGTGTTTAATGAAGTGGCTGTCATAAGTTACGTTGTCGCTGTCGGAGAAGCTACGTCCCTGCGTTTTCGACCGCCGGTTGTGGCGCGGGTGTAGCTGGAAATACCATCGGAGCTGTCGCCACTCGGTGTAGTTGTTCTTCCCTTGTTGCGGTAAGCATGTTCATTTCGGAAAGCCCTTTTAGTCAGTATCCTGTTATGCCTGGTTAAAGACTCTGAGGTTTGGTAACATAGGTCCGAGTTCTGATTGCTGCCATTCTGGTCATCGGGTGTAGCGCGATTGTTGCCAGAACCACCGCCGGGACTACCCTTGCTTGATTTGGCCGTTCTTTCTTAGTTTTGGTAAGCGTTTTCGATTTGAAAGTCCTCTAGTTACTGTTCTATTATACGTTGAGGAGTTGTAGCATTTGTTGTTATGAGAGTTAATCTCGGTTATTATATATTGTGATTAGAGTCGTTGTGGTTGCTGAGAAAATGGTTTGGAGCTGAGGTTTTGGTAGCCGGGATTTTGATTGTTGATTTTGGGTCGAGGCGGAGAGGACTCGGTGACGCGTTTGAGTTATGGAATTTGCGTTTTGAGGTAGGGGCGCTTTCCGAAAATTACAGTTTATTATTGGAATTATTACATATGGATACTAATGTGAGATATGGTGTAATTAGTGATTGTATCTGCCTTATGTGTTGTTTGATTGACTCGAGTGATTATGGATGTTGGTTTGGTTGAATGGTTGTGCGGCTTTGTGAAATGTAATGTTTTGAAGTGATTCTTTAAAGATTTGAAATCTGAGTTTAATCCGTTGAGGATTGATTTGATTTGAGTCAATTATTTGATGATGTGAAAAGTCGAATGCACTGTTGAATTCAGCCCGGTTTACTTTAATTGACTTGATCTTGGACAAATGATTTGTTACTGAACTGTTTCTTTAAAGCTTTGGAAATGAGTTAAATCGGTTGATATTGAATTGATCTTGAAATGGTTTTCGTGAGATATGCCACTGAGGCGACTGTTGGATTTAGCTTGTTTTGAATTGATTTCTGGTTTTGAGCTGTTGAGAAGGAATGAGAAACGGTTTAGTTGGGACCCGAACCGGGTGGCAAAAAGTCCAAGTTTTAGGGGAGGTGCTGCCGAAATTTCTACAAAATCCTACTCTTGTTTGTAAAGTTATTTAAAAAGGGTTGGATTTGAGAAGTTGTATTAATTGATTTATTAAGAGAATATTTATGTTTTCAAGCTTAATCTATTTAATGGACTTTATGCGTTGAGTTCAGCTTATTTAGAAACGAACTATTTGTACAGTTTGAATCACTGAAGGAAAGAATGATGCTCTAATATTGATTTCAATATAAAAAGGAGCTTTTAGTGATTTTAAAGGAATTTAGACTTTTGATTGAGTAATCAAGTTTGAGGCATCTTGGAAGAGTTAGAAAAATGGGTTCCAAAAAGAAACCTGAAAGTGGTTTGATTCAAATGAACCGGTTTCGTTTCAAATGAGTTGATTTTTGGACCGAGTTGGGACTTGTGATTTTGTATGAACGGTTTCATAATAAATTCAGTTTTATTTACTTGAACCGGGAATCTATGATTTTAAAAGTTTCAATGAATTTTAAGGAATTTATATAAGTTGACCTTCCCTAAAGACTTGGGACTCTGGCAAGAAACTTTTGTTATAAAATCCCATTGTTGGATGGGTGATTTCGAATGTTCCCAAAAAGAATCTTTAACTTTCCATGGTTTTGGAAGTTTTGGAAAGAGAATGCCGAGAGTGGCTTTGCTTTAAAAAGGAAACTCACTTTGAGTAAATTTGGCTTATGAGCCTGAGATGATTTGAAAATGAGATCTTCAAAGTCAAGGCTAAAAAGAGTTGAAACTCTATTTCAAGTGAAATGATTTGGGAAAAAGTGATTTATGGCTTAAATGCCGATTTTATGAATTTATGATGTTGAATGTGGAAGTGCTGTTTTGTTGTGAGCCGGAATGGCTATGTATGATTATAAATATTGGTTGGTTCTGGATTGAACCGTGAGCCGGAATGGCTGTGTATGATATGAATATTGGATGGTTCTGGACTGAACCGTGAGCCGGATGGCTGAGATGGATGTTGATCCATGGATGAGATTGAATGCATGTTTATGCTGAATCATTGATAAATGTGAATGTTGCACTTCCACTATCTGAGATACGAGTTTCCCTGGGTAGTAGCAGTGGCTAGCCACCACGTGCTCCAGGTTGAGACTTGATACTCTGTTGACCCTATGTCGTAAGTGTGGCCGGGCACTGTGAAAGTCCCGGATGAGCTCGCCCCCGTAAATATTCACCAGTGAAGGTGATGGATATGGATCATGATTATGATCAAGTTTATGATGAGTATAACTCGAGTTGGGGATGCACGACAGAGGGACAGTCCAATGGTTAGCTACCAGGACTTGTCGGGTTGGCTCTATAACCGACAGATGATATCATCAGCCACTAAGGACAGGCATGCATCATATGCATTTGTGTGACATTGGTTGGGTGTGCATATTATACTTGGTTTGCCTATGTGATTAATTGCTAATTGTTTTACTTGTAATAACTGTTTGTTTGTGTTTGAACTTCCTATCTGTGTTTGCATCTGGGACTCTGTTGGATTGTGGTGATTGGTTGCTGGTTGGATTGTTTGGGCCTAGGGCCGTGGTTGGAATAAGATGAACTGATGGTTGATTTCGGTTTTGTGTTTCTGGTTTGGAATAAAATATGAAAGGCTATTTTGGTTTCGCTTAGATAAACCGCTGTGAAAGGCTTTTGAGTTTTTGAGAATTGAACGGTTCTTCTTTCCGAAAAGATTTTCGACTTTACTTTCATTGTAAACCGTTGTTTTTGAAAAGAGGCATAAGACGGTTATGAATCACTGGTGCGATTATCTTCATGTATCCTATTACAGTAATTCCCAAAAACCCTCTACTGAGAACCCTTTCGAGGATGATGTTCTCACCCCCCTACATTTTTCCCCTTTCAGGATATGGGCGCAGAAGTTACGAAGAGCTTATTTAATTGTTGTTGTGATGCTCTATATTATTTTAGTCATGGTTTATTGTACCCTCGCCTTTATCTTGATATAATCTGTAAGAGGGATAGGAATTGTATTGGATTATGTTTGTAATATTATTTATATATATGTATGTATATATATGGATGTACTCTTTATGAGTTTTTGTAGGTTGTATGGTTTTTGTGGATGTACATTATCGAACGAAAGTACTTTTGGATCGGTATTGCGGTTTAAAGTTTTAAACAGGCTCATATTTTAGTATTAAATAGTATAAGTGTCGTCGTAATGTCCGAGCTATCAGAGTTACGCAGCCGGAAGCGTGAGCTTTGGTAGTTAGGGTGTTACAATACACCTCCTGTATATTGATAATAACTCCGTGTATTATGTTTTTAAAATTAAAATAAGACAATATATCCCTTGCGTCTTGTATTTTTAAATATTTAAAAATGCAATACGCTCCCTGTATATTGCGGCAGATAAATTAAAAAAAATTTTGCTACAACAATTTGTCCACCACAAATTGTCCCGCCCCAAAATTTTAAAAAATACATAAGATCTAATAATTAAGTGTTATACCAAAACCTGATAAATATATCTAAAAAAACAGCAACGAAAAAAATTGACTAATAAATATATTAAAGCATAAATGTTCTTATTTTGTTACAAAATGAACATTAATGAATTTTTTAGTTAGATAAAAAATTAAATTCCTAAGTTTTTGTAATAATTTATTAAACTTAATTAATAGTATTTTATTAACATATCAAACCAAAAACATAAAAGTTTATTAATATACTCAAATAAACATTAGATAGAATAAAATGATACTTTTGTTGATCCTACCACATACATTTGACTGTACAATATTTTCAAACATGAGAAAATAATTTTTTTTACGAGATGTCTAAATAATATTTTTTACTTTTTATTTATAAAATATATTTTTTTTTAAGATTAAAATAACATACACTATAGTTTATTTGACTAAAATATCTATCAATAGTTATTATTTATAATTATCTAAAAATTAATAAAAAAATTTAGTTGCTTCAAATAATAATAATAATAATATAGAATATATATTTATTATTATAATAAATTTTACTTATCTTTTATATCTTAACTCGTTACAAAAATATTTAATTTGAAATTTTATATATTTCAGTATTAGTAATTTAATAAATTTGATGTCTTATTATGATAAAAAAAAATTAGATAGATATACAAAGAAAAATAAGAATTGAAATTAAATGAAAAAGATGACTTGAAATTAAAAAGTAATAGATAAAAATTGAATATAATGAAAGAGAATCACTCTATCTTCTATACAAATTCTTAATGTAACAAGAAAGAGACAGAATCAACTTTATTTGTTCACACTATGATTTGAGATAAAAATAAAATTGAATAGAAGAGAATCATTTTACCTTTGTTTTTTTTATTCGATTTCTGATGGGACAAAAAAGACACTTACTCAATTTCACTTGTTCTTATCATAGTTTCATCATGAAAAACGAAATTGTTGATGAAATTGTCAAGTGATTTTTCACACCTCTAATTTCTTTCTCTCACACAGTTACAATAGTTTAAGAGATACCTATACACCTCATATTATTTTCAAGATTAAAAAAAATCCCCTAAACGGACTAATATAAAGTCCAATTTTCAAACTAAATAAATAAAATCAAAATATTTGAAATTAAATTAAGCATTCTAACACTTAAAAATATAAATTGATAACTACTAAATAATATTTATCCAAATCACGTATATGTAAAAAACGTATCATATTTATTTATTTTTGATATTTTATCAGATAATATAAAATATTTTAATTTGTTATAAAAATATCTAATTTAAATTTTTATATACTTCATGATCATTACACTACAACATTTTTTGTCTATTGCAACATATATTCAAAACAACACTTTATACTAGTGATAAAAAAATAGAACTATAACAACATATTTTAAATCAACACATTATAAGTGATGTCTTTGATAAATTAAAAAACACTTACTAAATGTTGCCCCATCAAATATACAAAAATAACTATTATAAAGTTAATATCTTACTTTTTATAAGAGTTGTCTTTAAATTTATTTTAAACTTTATTTTTTAAGTGTTGTCTAAAGTTTTTAATGCCTCTTCTAAAAAATAAATTTTATCTTTAATACATATTTTAACTTTGATTATCATTTTCTATCAATTTTAAAATAAAACAAATCTAACTTAATAACAAAAAAACAAAAAAATGAAAAGTTAATTAGGATTAGAAGATCAGAGAACACCACAAAAAGAGGATTAGGGTTCTCCATTGCACGGAAAAAAGAGAAGACAGAAGAAAAAAAATGCACGGTGAGGAGAAATTAACAGAGAGTGATGAAGAGAAGAAAAGAAAGGAAGAACTGCCATCAAAGGAGGAAGAAGAGAAAGAAGGAGAAGAAGACGACGGAGAGAGAAGTTGCCACCGCCACTTTCTTCACCTCCAGCACCGTCTCTGCCTTGCGCTGTTGTTGTTGTTTCTACCTTGCGCTGCCAGATCTACCACTACTGTAATCCCTCTTCTCTACTCCCTGTCGTCGTGTTTCTCATTGCTCGAGCTCACGCCTTGTTCTGCTATGCTCTGTCGTGTTTTTCTGCTCACGCCGTTCTGAAACCTGTGCTCTGCTCCGCGTTCTGAAACCTTTGCTCTGCTCCGCCGTGGTGCCGTGCTCTATCCTCTCAGGCAAATCGACAACTCTCCGCCGTTCACCTCTTTCACTCAAGCCTCTCGCCTCAGCCTCGGTCCTCAGCATCTCTTCCTCCATCGTCGTTGTTGAAGGCTTGTAGATTGATTTTACATACTACTTGATTAATTTAGTTGAATTGTTGAATTAATAACAATAGTTCCAGTATACATCTCTCTCTCTCTCTCTCCACGCACATCTCTTTCAGTTTAATCGATTGAAGAAGCTCACATAATCCTTTTATTCTTTTCATTGTTTTTGCAGTTTCGAGTTCGATCATGTCGAAGGACAAAGACTTTACCAATTTGTCGCTCACCTTCAAATACCTCTTAGGTTTGATTTAAATTGTTGTTTCTTTTTTGAGTAATCACATTTAGCAATGTGATTATAGTTTAATTGTTTCATAATTTTTATAAAATAGTATTGCATTCTTAGGTTTGTATTTTATTGTTCTATTTTGTGTTTGGGAGTGCTTAGTTGCCAATTTTTGAACACAGGCATCTTATGGCTCTGTGTTTTCCTCTGAAGATTATCAAAGAACTGTTACTAATGGTGAGCTTCAAAAAAAGATGAATGATGAAAAAAAAGATTACAAGGTGCTGCACTTGCTCTATTCTGTTTATTTTTAAAAACATTGTCTTACTCCTCTACACAATCAGTGGTTTGAGTTATGTTCAGTTTATTTATCAATAAAAAGTTTGGAAATATTGATAGTGCACTAATTATATTTAACTAATTCACATGAATTAATTTTTATGGGAGAATCGATTTCCCTCTGTTCTTCACAATGCACATTCATGTATGGCATTTTACTAAGCTGATGAAAAGCTTTTTTGTTAGTTGAATCAAAATGTATTCTTATTTCATTTATTTATGTATTTTTTTCACATTGTGTCAAAATATGGAAGATTGCGCACGTTGTTATGGTTATTGAAATTTTGTGTTGGACCATAGCAGCAATCCAACTCTGAAGCCCGAGACCGACTCTGTCCATCTCCTCCGCAAACAAAAGCACTTACTTGTCTGGTCTGATTTTCATGTAAGAGATGGCATTGCCATATACATTTACAAACCTTATAAAAGAATGAAAATTGATGCTAGAAGAAAGGCAGAGGCATCAAGCAATAGCCAATTTCTTGCAAACATGAGGTTGATTTTCTCAGTTTCAATCTGATTGATTATACTAAACTTGTGTCTAGATTTTGGTATCTACTTTTGTTTTATCAAACATGTAATTAGGATCCTTCTTTTTGGTGCATTGCAGCCATGAATTGAGGACACCTATGGCTGCAATAATTGGGCTACTTGACATTCTTATGTCCAACGACTGTCTAACCAACGAACAGTGTGCAACGGTTACTCAGATAAGAAAATGCTCGATGGCACTACTCCGGCTTCTTAATAACATCCTGGATCTCAGCAAGGTGACATATTTAATTATTTTGCTCAAGAACATTCAATTATAAGTTCCTTGAAAAAAATATGCACTTACTTGTTTGGAAAAACTTTCTAAAGATTCATAGAATATAGGTGGAATCAGGAAAGCTAGTTCTAGAAGATGCTGAATTCAACTTGGGAAGGGAACTTGAAGGACTAGTGGATATGTATTCGTTACTTTACGGGAAGCATATTAATATTTGCCATCATGTTATCTTATATTGTATTACATAGTGTTAAACACCATCTTAAATTAGTGAAAAGCACCGTTAAAAATGTGATTTTAACAACCTTTTATATATTTATTTTATTTTTTTAAGTATGTTATACAAAGTGTTTTCTATAAATATACGTAGGCTTTAATAATACACATTATAGTTCCTGTGTGTGGTCTTTAGACATGTTTTGTCATTTCATCTTATCTTTGATTTGATCTCCTTAATGCATCTAGATGTTAGTACCTGTCATACTGAGACAATTTTCATTAAGTGTTGCAGATTGGGCAGTAGTTTTGCTTTAGATCAAATGTTGATTTTGCTTATATCATTAAACGGGAGGGTGATAAATTAAATCTCTAATTAACTTGACTGTTGACAGAGTTGATGTTAGTCTATGTTGAGAAGGTATTTTGGCACTCATAAATAGATTATTAGCAATTGTAGTTTGTATTTATATAAAATATACAAATTCATATATATTACTCAAATATACTAATTTGTGAAAGATGAAAGAAGCAGCAGCATGTTGATAGCTTGAGTAATTAGTATAAAGGAAACCTTATCTGATATGAAGTGAGGCACAACCATGCATTGTGTAGACAAATATTGTTAAGTATCAAGTTTGACCAGTCAAACTTGGCACATGACGTCAATTTGTAGGTTAATTAATGGTCCAAAATCCTTGTGGAGAATATCATCTCATAGAAGAAGAGAATCAAATCCGTTAAAGTAGTTAGAGGCTCCTATTAACTCACTTATCCACCCTTGGTTTCAGTTTCAGTTTGAAGATTCTCTGAACCCTTGTGCACTACTGTGGTAGGTGATGGCCTTATCAAGCTCACATATACAAAGGTTCCTCTTGGGCAAGCTCCATAGTTTCAGTTCCAACTTGATAATTCACTATGTGGTCTGCAGATACTTAATAAGAAGTGGATCTGTTCTTTTTTAAATTTTCTAAATGGAATCCTATGTGAATGAAAACACCTCATTTATGCTGATCTTGTTTTGAATGTTGGAAAACATAAAGTTTTTAGTCTTGTTCTATTTTAGGTTCTTTTGTCAATTTGCTCATTGTTGACGGATCCCAACCCTGATGATCCTCTTGTCCCTGAAATTGCGGACATGTACAAGACTGACAGGGCTAAGTATGAAGCTACTGCACGCAGCTGAACACTAAGTGCAAATGGTGCATATAGAAAAATTGTTGCGGCATGACCTCGTAAGATATTTCTATCTTATACTTACTTGCTTTTATATGTTTATGTTATTCTTTTGCAATTTTTTATGTAACAAAATACTGATTTTTAATTAAAAAAAAAAAAGAGAAAAATCTAATATAGCAGCAAAGTTATTTCCTTCCACACCAACAGTTATGTGAGTGAAGTCTCTTCCTGTGACCTTGTTCCTTCTGATTCTATGATTCTAAATAAGAACTACTAAGCTAATACCTTTTTGGAGCAATCATCATTCTCTGAATTGCATTTCTCTTTCTCAGTTTACTCAGGTACTTCATCAAACACATACCATGCATCATTTTCCGTTATTGCACCTTTTATGTTTCAATTTTTTTTTTAAATGCAACTTTAACTAAACCCCAATTCATTTATGTATTTGTTTTTCATTTGGGAACTTCCGCTTTTATATGCTGTAACTTTATAAGTTGTTTCAATGGATTCTACACTAAAATATTGAAGTATATGGATCCTGAATTATTTTGTTCCTTTGATTTTATTCTATTAGTGTTGTTTTGCTATTTTATGGATAATCATATGGTTAGAACTTAGAACAATTTGGGAGTTTTCTGACACCTGTATTTTCTGCTGACACAGGTTAAGAATTATTGATTTAATAGGGAAGTTTGATGTTACTCGCACATAGTTATTAGGGGAGTATAACAATGGCTACTGCAGCAGTTATTGGACTCGGTGGAGGCAAGAGGATTTTGAGTTCATCATACCATTACTCTGATGTTACCGAAAAGCTTTCATTTGGCACTGATTTTGGATCCACACACTATCAGATTGTTCCAACAAAGCCAAGCATGGATATAAAATATGCAAGTAGATTGACATCTTTTTGATAAATATTAATTACTATTTTGTTGCGATAATTATTATTAGACAATAATTTTATTTTGTTGAGAATTATTGATGAACATGAATTTGAAATACTAATTGAACTTTTTAATATCTATTTTAATTAGAATTTTATTATTAGTTATTTTGTCTCTTTTATAATTTTTTTTCTATTGTGCATAAATTTATTTATTAATTAAAATAATTACACATGTATGAACAAAAAATTTTATTCTAAATTTTATTTTTTTGTATTTTTATTACAAAAATAATTTTTATTTTTATAAAAAAGGCAACACTTTTATTAGTTGCATATTTTGAATATTAGACAACACTTGTATGGTTGCATATCCAAAAGAAAAAGCAACACTTGTATATGTTGCATATTCAAAAGAAAAGACAACACTTGTATAGGTTGCATATCCAAAAGAAAAGGCAATACTTTAAAGGGTTGGATATTCAAAACTAATAGGCAACATTTCAAAGAATTGCAAATTTCAACTTATAGCAACACGTAAAAGAGTTGCATTTTATTGCAAATAGGCAACACTTTTTAGTAGTGACCAAAATACGAGAGAAGAGATAACACTGTAAAAATGTTGTCTCAAACACACCTTTGAAGTGTTGTTGTTTTTTAACCAAAGGCAACACTTACCAAGTGTTGCTCTCAAAAGCGTTGCTTTTGAAACAAAAAAGTGTTGCCTTGATCTAAGGCAACGGCTGCATATGCAACGCCACCCAAAAACGTTGCCTTAGGTCCAAAAGTGTTGCCATAGATCAAAAGCAACCTTTTGTCAGCCTTTAGGCAACACTTTTTAAATGTTGCCTCAACCTAAAAATGTTGTAGTGTTAAGGAAGTACATTTTATTTATTATTAATGTAATAAATTTTTTTCATTTTATATTTTATCATTAATTATAAAATACATAAAGAATTTAAATATTTTTTAATAAGTTAAAATATTTTATATTATGTGGTAAAATTTACAATAATAATAAATATATTTTTATATTATTATTTGAATAAACCAAATAATTATCATTAATTTATATATATAAATGTAATCTTAATAATTATTGATGGATATTATGGTCGAATAGATTAAATTAAAGTATATATTATTTTAATCTTAAATAAGAAAGGAATAATGTAAATGTTATAAATAGATGAAAAAAAATATCATTTAAATATATCGCAGAAAAATAGAGTGTCAATATCTCTTTAAGCAACAGTATTTTTTATTATGGAAGACGAAAAATTTACCGAAATGAATATCCGTGGATATTATTGACGATAGAAAATTATATGAGAATTCACAAAGTATTTATGAGAATGGAAACAAGTATCCATCCTACAAAAATTCGTTAAATTGATGCAAATATAAAATTACTTAATTGTTCTCATTTATATATATCTATTAATGTTAATTCAATTTTTTTTCAATTATATTTCTATTGTCATTCTCTGGTATTTCAGTCATCAGAGATCATTTTCATTCTTACTAACCATGAATTTGTGTTAAACTTTAATTATGTTATGATATTATGTTAAATTGTGTTAATTTTGTTAGATTATATTAAATTATATTAAATTATATTTTTTATTAATTTTCTTTAAAATTTTTAAACGAAGACGAGAAGAAGAGAATACCCGTTCAATAGATAGTCATTGCTATCTCTATATTATAGATTAATTAACACATTCCACTAATCTATTATACATAAAAAGAATCGTGAGCAGTTTTGTGCACAAATATAATAATAATAGAATAACTAGCAAGTAGTTTATTTAAACAAATGTCGATGGTTCGAATCTTGTCTTATACATGTAGCAATTTATTAGTCAATAATAAATTCTTAAATAGAGTCTAGTAACGTATCGTGAGAAACAAAAAAAAAAAATAATACCAACGGTTACAAACACTTCCGTTATTTTCTCAATGTATTTCAGCAATTGTATATGCTACTTAAATGTCTGTAACTCGACGAGCTTTGACTGGATCACTGGAACAATACACAATATTAAGAAATTGAATTTTGTTCCGTATTTACAGCAACGTAACACAAGATGATATGATGAGTATTCTTTTTCTATAAAATTAATTTTATTATATTCAAACTTGGATAACAACATATTAAAAATTAGACAATAAAAGTAACATTATTATATAATTATCTATGAGATACTTCAAAGTTCAAACGCACGATAATATAAAGATTACAAATACATAATACATCAAGCCTTATACTACTATCATACCAAATACTTTTTGACTTTATCTTCAATGAAACCTCATGCGAAGGCGTTTATAGTTGTTTTTAAATGAAATTACAAACCAAATATTGGTATGTGTCATGTTGCTCAATTGAAAAAAATTTCATATATTTGTTAACTAATAGTTACAAACGTTGATATTAAATCCTCACATAAAAGAATTACGTTCGACATTTTTGTCTAAGTTTTCACTCAGCTAACAATACAATCAAAACCTTATTCTTAAGCAAAAGATAATTATTAAAAAGTAACACAATCACATATATGCAGAGAGATATAATAAACTGCATCATATGGTCATGCTGCGGAGAACAACAGTTTCAATAGTGAGACCAGGACCAAAACCAAAAAGTACACCCCAATCAAGTCCTTCTCCGGTGGTTTTAAGTCCTGCTTCAAGTGACTTCTTTCTCATCAAATCCATAATGAAGAACACACACGCACTTGACATGTTACCATAATTGCTAAGCACATCTCTGGTGGCTTTCATCTTCTCTGGCTTCAAGTTCACCTTCTCTTCAACTTGGTCCAAAATTGCACGTCCACCAGGATGTGCAATCCAAAATATTGAGTTATAATCAGATATACCTAGTGGATCAAAAGCTTTACTGAGTGCATCATTGATGTTTTGTGAAATAATATCCGGAACACTCTTGTTAAGATAGAATGTAAGTCCAACTTCACGAAGGAGACCACCGATGGCTCCATGGCTGTTAGGGACAAGTTGTTGATCAGTTGAAACAATCTCAAAGAGAGGATTCTCAACCTCTGGAACAGGATCAGAACCAATGATAATTGCAGCAGCTCCATCGGCAAACAATGCTTGTCCTACAAGACTATCCATGTCTGTCTCACTAGGACCACGAAAAGTGACTGAAGTATTTTCAGAACAAACAATAAGCACACGAGCATCCTTGTTGTTTTCAGCCAAGTCCTTAGCCAAACGAAGGACAGTGCCGCCAGCGAAGCAGCCTTGGTGGTACATCATGTACCTCTTGACGCTTGGGTCGAGCCCTAAGAGTACGATGAGTTCGTAATCAACGCCAGGCAACGCAACACCGCTGGTGGTGCAGAAGATCAAATGTGTGATCTTAGACATTGGCTGACCCCATTCCTTGATTGCCTTAGTTGCAGCCTCTTTTCCAACCCTTGGTACCTCCCTGATCATCATGTCTTCCCTTGCATCCAAGGACGGTGCTTTGTATGCGCACATGTTAGGATTCTCCTTCAGTATTTCTTCCGTTAGATACATATGTCTGTTCTTGATCTGTGTTCTCTCACCTGAAATAATAATATGTAATTCACATCCATCAAGTTATTTGTCAAATATAAAAATTGTTTATCACCATTTTTATTATTTTTGTCACATTTGTAAATTTTTTGAGTTATTTTTGTAGTGATTTGAATCTTTAGATGCTATTTTAATAGTTTATCCAAAAACTTATAATTATAAAAATAATTTTATCGTTAAATAGTTATTATTATTATTAATATTAAGCAGTGAATATGATATATCATATAATATGTTAATTATTACGTATTAATTAATATAAATCTAAAACGACGAATTTTTTTTATAAATATTTAAAATAAAACAAAACTATAAAACTACGTACAAATGCGCTGAAATTTCTTCTTGAGGTCGGTCATGTGCTCGCTATTGGTTACTCTAAAATAGTAATCTGCGTATGTGCTCTGATCAACACAGTTTGGTGGATTTGCTGTGCCAATCGCTAATACGGTTGCAGGACCTTCTGCTCTTTGAACCTTGCGGATGTCACTTGCAGACACCATCTTCTCTTAGCTGTGTTTTTTGGAATAGCAAAGCTTGGCTATGTTGTTTGGGATAGGAAAGCTTATTAGCTATGTTCTTTGGGATTTTGGTGAAGACTTAGGCAGGGGGAGGGGGGATATTTATATGCATGAGAGTAGGGGCATATGTGGCATTGAATGGACGAAATGGAACATACATAGAAAAAGCGTGCTCAAACGATGTTCTCTGACTTCTTGGTTGTTTTATTGCTTTACTTTGACTTTGATTGATTGTTTATATATCATTGATTTATTTTACATATTTGTGTAGTTTTAGTATTATTTAATTCATGATATTGTGGATGGCGGCTCAGATTATATATTGGTGGTATATTTCTTTAATTCTTTATAGTGCTGTATGTATATATTTTGTGTTTGGTAGAATATGTTGTATTTATTTGTTGTTTCGCTTTCCTTTTTTTTTTTTATTTTTTTATTTATGGCAATCGACTTTGATTTGGTTTGTTAGAAATGTCTTAGTTTTGGGCATATCATCGAATAGGTGCATGCAGTAGGTAGCTGGGCACACGTGCTTTTTATTACCATTATATCCATGTCATGTTGAAATTAAATCTCTCGAATTAAAAATGTTTGTGTGTTACTTATTAACTAGTGGTACTTAATTATGTTTATTTATAGTTAAGTAATCTTATTATTTTTATATAAATTTCGATATTCAAAGACGATGTATTTGACTGGGTGTGTGAGGAGTTTGGTGGATGCTGACACTGGAGAGTCACTCCACGCCTCTATATATCTACCACACCACATGAGTCTGGTCTTAATTAATTTTAGTCTTGCTTAGCTTGTACATATTAAACAATAATAATATAATATAATTGACTATATTATTTTATACTGCTAGAATTTTTTATTACTAGTCAGTCTCTCATCATTTTACGGATGGAAAAGATATTTTCTTAAAAAAAATATAGTGCCATTCACAACTTATAAACTTGTAAAACTGGAATCATAAATATTCCTCAATATATATATCATCTCAACTACGTACCGCAATAATAAATTGAATTTTAATAGTATAGTCATTAAATTCGTAACTGAAGCTTACCATCACCACCAATGTATATAACAGGGATTGGAGTTTAATTTGTATATAAAATTTTATTTGTATTCAATAGTATCTTTTATCATCTATATCTGTTACAAATTGAACATTTTTTTATTTTTAATATTCTAATAATTCAAGATCTCTTAGTTAATTTACAAAATTTTTCATTTTAACTGATTTCATTTTTATTAATATTATATATTTAATGGATAAAACGTTGAATTAGTATTATACCGGTTTATGCACTAATCTCCTTTGAAAGGATAGAAGGTTAGTTGCTTCTCTAAGGCAAAAAAGGCTGCAACGTGCAAAAATAATAAATTAATTAAACTGCAATTAGTAGTGTGTGATTTCAAAAGAAGTAGTCGCGAAAATGGTAATGGATATGAAAGTTAAAATAGTCAGTTTCGTTAGAATGGATCTTATTGATAATTGTTAAATAAATAATATGAAGGTCAAAAAGAGGGGAAAGGTTGTAAAAAGAGCCGATCCCCTTGTACATATTGTTATATTTTTATAGATATAGATTAAGATAATATATAGAACCCATTTAAATTTAATTTAATAATATTTTTTATTTTTTTATTACCTTTTTCTATATTAATGAGGTGCCTAAATTGTTTTTTTTTTAAATAATAATTCATTAATTTATATTTTTATATATTATTAGTCAATTTTGTTGACAAAACAATTTCGTATACTATTACATAAATTTTGGCAAATAGTGGCAGTTTTATAGTCAGATAGTGGCGGTTTTATAGCCGCTGCAAAACAGATAGCATCGATTGTCCATTAATGGCAGTTTTCGCAAACCCCTGGAATAACTGCTGTATACTAGGACTTTGCTGCGGATCCCTTTTGCGATGGTTTATAACCGTTGCTAGATTTGAATAATGTTTAAAAATTCGGCGTTTGTATTGTCACTATTTTGCAACCGTCGCTAAAACTAAAACGAAAATATAACATTACGATCTTATTGCAGCGATTCTATAAACCGCCGTCATATTTTGTTTTTTTGTTATTAGTTCTTTTCTCGGTTTGGTAGGCATTTTACTCTATTTCATAATCAATAATTTTCTATCTTGTATTTTGTGCCATTTTTTATTTTTGTTTAATTTATTAGAAAGTAATTAAAATAAATAGCGTTCAATCAAATCAAAACACACATGCAAAAATAATATATATAAAAGTAATTTGTCATAAGTGCATCATTGGCTATAAACTAAAAAAAAGTATCTATCCTTAGGTAAATAAATAGTAAAGACAAAATCAAATAGAATTCTATAGTATTTGTACCAATTGATTCAAACTCATGATTTTTTTTTTTTTTTTTTGCAGGTTATCATTGCCAGAAGAAGATAGATGGCCTTTCACAAGATAAAGTTGGTGTGCTCCCTAAAGAATCCAGCTATGCAGCAATGTCAGGTGACAAATTATTTTCTTGCTGTTGAATGAGGTATCTCAAAAGATTTCCATTGTTTGTCTTTTCATCTTCTCTTTTGCTGCTTCAGCGTTTAATTCGACAATCATCTCTTGATACTCCTCTATTTGCACACCAGAGTCTGACTATTGTGTAGTATTACCAAAAAGCTGGGTGAGACATAGTCCAAAATCTACACCACAAACTCATACTGGGTGCTCCTTTCTAAGGACTTGTGCAAGCGAATCATTTTATGAAACTTCTTGGAGGATTCATCTTGGCTCTAAAATATTCGCAATCGCTTGTTGTAAACATGCTAGAATTTCATTATAATGATTTTAAATTTAGCAATATAAATACAAAACTAGAACTAGACAATTTTAAAATGATACTTACACTAACAACATGCACATCATCATGGATATAGCCATCCTTTCTTTTATGAACCATATTCCATATCTCTCCTCTACTAATGTGCTTTTTCTGTAATTACTTCTATAATAACATTGATATTGGCACAATCATATAACTAACAAATGAATATTACAAAACTGAAGAAATATGTGAAACAAAATAGAAATTGACTACCTCTTCATCTCTTCATCTCTTCATCTCTTCCATATCTCTTCGAATGATTTAAAGCATTTTATTTGAACGTATCCTATAACTGAATAGATAAATACAAATGAGTGCCAGATGAATTAATAAGTCTTTTATGTAGCCATATTTAGTTTAGGGGAAAGAAATATAAAGGGTATTTTGGGAAAAAGTTTTCCTCCTAATGCTATCTTTAAAAATTTTTGTTGCACTATGAATAATATGTATTAACTTGATCTATGCTATTCTAGTCGCTCAATGTTATTTCTTACATTAAAATTGAATTTTGTAGGGACTGCATGAATGAGAATCAAAGTACCAAAAAAATATTGGATATATTTTTGTCACATATGCATCTAGCTAGGATGAGCTTAGCAGACATACTTGTTGAATTGGATGTAAGTAAAATAAAGAAAAAAATTATTATAAAGAACTATTAGAGAGATTTAATTATTAAAAAGGATCATTAATATAAAAATTATTAAAAAGGGTTAGTTTCTATAATATATAGAGAGAATGACCAAATACTTTCTTAGAGAAACAAATATATTCTTTGATAATTTTTTCATTTATTTCTTTTTTGTAAATATATTTTCTTTGATTCTCTGTTATATTCAAATCCTTACTTACACACCTTCATCTATGTCATGTTGAAATTAAATCTCTCAAATTAAAAATATTTGTGTTGTTTATGAATTTAGATTTTTTAAATTTTAAATTTTTTTTAGAGAATAAAGTGTGATTTTTTATTTTTGAATAGTTTTTTTTACATTTTTTTTAGTCCTATTTATAAAAGAAAAATTATATTTTATTCTCTAGAGTAAAATTTAAAATTTAGAAAATTTAAATCTATTACTTATTAACTAGTGGTACTTAATTATGTTTATTCATAATTAAGTAATCTTATTATTTTTATATAAATTTCGATATTCAAAGACGATGTATTTGACTGGGTGTGTGAGGAGTTTGGTGGATGCTGACACTGGAGAGTCACTCCCCGCCTCTAATTAATTAGTCTTGCTTAGCTTGTACATATTAAACAATAATATAATTTTTGTATGTATTTATATATTTTATATTTATTTATTTTTAAAAAAATATTATACTTATCATTTTTAAAATATTTTATATTAAAATGTATTTATGTATGTATATATTAATATATTTTATATTTATAAAATCTATCAATATTCTTTTTTTTTATAATATTCTTTGATATGATGATGTTCATTTAATAAAATCTAATGGTTTATAAAAAGTAGTACATCTAATACGCATAAAATTGTTAGACTCATTTTAGATAGACGGTCAATCTAAAATCAGTCTATGTTTTTTGAGCTTATCTAATGCACTATAAAATTTAAAGCATTAGATTAGGTTAATAAAAAAATCTAATAATTTTTATTTAATCTATAAATAACTTATTAAAATTTACACTAAAAGATAACAAGTCTTTCAATATTTTAAATTTGTTCCAATAATAAAATTTGACCGATTCAACAATCAAGTCCTCATTTTAGCTCAGCCTTAGTTATCAACTATATATAGTCTTATACTCTTATTCATGATCGGATCTTAGTAAATGAAAGTTTCTTCACATTGTTCTTTGGTATCTGGATTAAGCTTTAATCAAATTGCTGATTTCTAATGGTAACGAATTGTAGACATTAGCGCACGCTTCAACCAGGTTGTCAAGGATAAGTGTGTTATAGTTGAGCCTCCTAATGATCCTACATTTGTGTCGGACAAAACGGTGTTGCTGTTGCATTGTTATTATCCAGCTTGTCCTTTTGAACATGGTGATTTCTCTAGTAGTTGGTCTTCTCAAATAATTGAAGTAGTTCAAGATGCGCAGCCTCCTCCAACACGCAAGAAAGATTCTGCCTTGTAGGTACTAAGCTAGTTGCATATAGAATATTCATTCAATCCTAAGATACCACCTAAGGTCACTACTTGGCGTCAAGCATTAGCGGCGAGTTTTCGTCAAATTTACCATCGGAATTGACAATAAATTCGTCACCCAAAAATATTATTATCGGAGTTGATGTTTCGACGGTAATGTCGACGACAAAAATTGGAGGGAAAAAAATAAATTTTGGTGCACTAGCTACCATCGGATTTACCGGCGAGTAAATCCGACGCTGAACCTTGTTTAGTGAAACGCTGCATTTTGGTAACCCGCACCACGCTACCGTTAGATTAATCCGATGGTAAATCCGACGGTAATCGTAACCTAAATTCGAACTGCGAACCCTCTTCCCCTTTATTTCGAAATTGGTTTCTATCTTTACTCTCTTACCTTCCTCTCTCTCTCTCTCTCTCTCTCTCTCTCTCTCTCTCTCTCTCTCTCTCTCTCTCTCTCTAACCTCGCAGTCTCTCTCTAGCCCCGTGCCGTCGTTGCTGGAACCACCGTTGCTGCCCTGCCCTACCGCCGCTGCTCAAAACGCCCCTTCTCTGTTATCTATTCTCGCCGCTGTTGGCCTACTGTCATTGGAAAGGCCACCACCGCCGCTGCTCGAACCACCCATTTCTATTCCAGGTTTTCTCTCTTCTCTCTTCTAATTAGTTTAATTAGATTAATTTATGTTTTAGTTGATTTTAGGTGGTTAGGGGTTTTCATTGAATCTGTTTTTCACGCTATTTAATTTCTATTTAGTTAATCTTAATTTCATTTAGTTCGTTGATTTTTAGTACATAGTTTAGGTAGATTAATTTTTGTTGTAAATTGATTTTAGGTGGTGAGGTTAGGATAATTTAGTTAGATTGATAGGTTCTGATCTCTACTCAATGTCTTTGGAATTATTATTTGAGATTGCCGATTCTTGTTGCTGGGATTATTTGAATTGGTCTGAATAATTAATTCTGCGTTTTACTGTAAATTTAGTTGAAGCATTGTTGCTGAATTTGTTTGAGTAATGCTTAACTATTTTGATGATTCGCTAGTTACTGTTGCTTTGTTAGAAAATTACTATTTTTAAGCTTATTTTGCTGATTCATATTGCTGCTGGAAGTGCTGGTTTATGCTGATTAATTACAGCGTTCTGCCGTATGCATAGCTAGTGATGTTTCATCATGTTATTTTGTGCCTTGTTGAGTTTGCATAGGATAATTTTTTGGATTGTTAGAATGCTTTGAAAGTTAGAATGTTTTGAAAAATTGTTAACAAAGTTAGAATGCTTTGTTAGAATGCTATGAAAGTTAGAATACTTTGAAAAGAAAATAAGATAGAATGAAGTTAAAATGGTCTGAAAGTCTAATTTAATGATTTTGAAACTAAAACACTATGTAATTTCCTT
Source organism: Arachis ipaensis (assembly GCF_059453495.1). Classification (NCBI taxonomy): domain Eukaryota; kingdom Viridiplantae; phylum Streptophyta; class Magnoliopsida; order Fabales; family Fabaceae; genus Arachis; species Arachis ipaensis. The sequence goes on along the minus strand of NC_142439.1, from coordinate 13,002,089 downwards.
TTTTTTTAATTTACTAAACTAAATCACTTTTTGAATTATTTGTTATTTCTTGAGTTTCTTCTTATGTTATTATTGGTTGGTGTTTGTTATATTATTAATATGTTATTAACGTATTCGCTGTATAGACATGACGATAGGCAGCAGAGGTAGGTCGAGTGGGACACGTGGTCGTAGTAGAGGGTGGGCTTCCACCAAATCCCCTAGGGTTGCCTAGTCATCGCCCGCTATCCTAGCTACCCCGTCGACCCCTGTGATGTCACAGGCAGGTCCATCGGACTAGCAATTTATCATGGTCCCAAACCCAAACTGGGTACCTCCTTCTGCTACGCCCCCTACAGATGCAGCGACGATGTCGACAGAGCCTGCGGTGGGTGATACCTCCAATGCCCGCAAGCAGGATTCCCCTCCACCATTGCCTGTCATCCGGCTGAGGATTTGGCCCGATGGCATGTAGTCATGAGTTTAATTTTTTAATATTAAGTTTGTTTATCTTTAGTTTGTTTATGCTAAGTTTGTTTATCTTATTTGATTGTTAATATGCGGTTTGTTCTCTGACAGGTTTGCACCAAACCCAAATGCTTGCACACAGGAGATATCTGAGGTTATTAAGTCCATGTATGACCATCCGTGGCCGATCTACACGCAGATCCCGGCTAAGACCAGAGAGCGCTGGTCTCAGAAGTGGGCGGTAAGAACCCAATTTGGTTAGAATTAATTTACTGTATTTAAACTGTATTTTTTTCCAACTAAATAATATTGGTGAATCACTTTGTGCACTTAAAATTCATATGGGATATAGAGCATAACCTCATGATCTGGAAGATCTATGACCACCGAACAACCAAACATTTTCAGCAGATGATGAGCGATGTTCGTCAGGGAAAAGACCACCTAACCTCGTGGATCTATCCAAACATCAAGCGTGATCTGGAGGCTCATTTTAGAGATAAAAAGGGGTTCAAGCGTCACTGTCTAACGAACATCACCAACAGGACTTCTCCTCAATCATCGAGGTATACGAGTGGGTCGGCGGCCTTCATGAAGACGAAGATGAGACTAGTAAGAATTTTGGCATTATTTTTTGTTATAGTAGTCACTTGAATTAGTTAGTAGAATTTAGGGTGTTTAATTTCCTTTTTCATTATCAAGTTACTTAAGTAGTTAGTAGAGTTTAGAGTGTTTAATTTTAAGTTTTTCTGGATTTAGGTGGTTAGAATAGGTTAGAATATGTTAGATAGGCTCTGAGATTGCTGGAAAATGTTGGATTATTTAACTATTTGTTGATTCCTGTTGCTGAAATTAATTGGAAAATGCTTGACTGTGAAAATAATGATGTTAATTTAGGTTTGATAGAACCCTTTAAGGGTGGCTAAATCCGAATTTCGGGGAGACTCTGTCAAAATTTTTATAAGATTTTTAATGAAATAAAAATAATTAAAATTATGTTTTTGAAATTAGAATTAAGATTTCCTGCTTCATATATATTTGTCTATCATTTTTTAATTTGTTCATTTAGTTTATTATTTGGTTGATATATTAATTTGTAGTCTAAGTCGTTGGATCGTGAGGTGACACTCGCAGATACCTCCAAGTATACCCAAACTTTGAAGGCAAACAAGGAGAGATTTGCTGATAAGCGGTCGGCGACACATTATATGAGTTTAAATTAATCCTAAATTTCAGCTTTATTTGGTTTAAAGTCAATTATTTAACTATTATCCTAATCACAACTAACGTGTGTGCCGCAGGAGGAGTATCAGCAGAGGTTGGAGGCCGCAACCCAACAATCTCAGCTGCCTAAGAGAGTCGACGAAGCCATCTCCGATACCTCAGTCGTGGATTGCAACAGGATTTGGTGCGAGACCGCCTCTGAACCCTACAAGAATCACCGCTACGGGATGGGCTCATTCTTCACCAGTGGCCTCTGCTCCTCCGTGTTGGCGGCTTCCTACCTTTGCCACCAGCCTTGCTGATCCCCAGAAAGTTATCGACCTGAGGGAAGAGGTGCAGAAGCTAAGACAGGAGCTTCACCAGCAACAGGAGTAGTCTGAGCAGAGGTATCGAGAGATTCTTGCAAGCATTGCCGCTAGCTCAGAGCTAACGGAGAAGCTAGAGTAGCTCGATTGGTTGTGATAGCAGATGGAGGAGTACAGCCAGCAGATGCATACTGGAGGCAGCGGCACTGCTGGTTCTAGTGGCAACGCTACTTGTGGGGCACCGACGACAGCACCTACTCCGCCGCCTCAGCAGAGGGACCACGACGCTGTCGCTACCGATGATTATCAGGATTTGTAGCGGTTAGGTTTTTATGCATTTTTGTTAGTTTAGGGTACAATACTCTACTTCTATGATATTTTATTGTATTCGTACCATTTATTTTTAATAAAATAATTTGTTATTTTTTGCTAATTTTAGATTTCTGATAACGTTTTCGTTAACAAGTGTTTTAATTTCATTTGACTGTTAGTTGTGGCTAAACAGTGCCAGAAAAAAAAAATAAAAAGCCTACTGGTGGATGTTCCGTCGGATTAATCATCAACTCAGGCTCGACAATCCATTGAAAGAACCGACAAAAAAATCCGCCGATAATTTGCGTTAGACGAAAAAATCTTCCAGTAAAAATTTTCTTGTGCTGTTTATACCGTCAACTCAGTTTTTAGATTATTTAGTTGCTTAATAGTTGCGAAACATTTTGGCAAATTCATCAAATAGCATTATTCCAGCAGAATGTTTCCTTCACATTTCTTGGTATGACTTACATTGTTTAATAAAATAAGTTAATTATTAGTACTTGTTAGCCACCAATAATTGTCTCACTGTGTAGGTTTCTTTTGTAGTTAGTACTTGTTTAATTGCTAGAAGCTTGCACTAGAGATGGATTAGTTAATGTAGATAGTAATTATTTAAAATTCATGTAATTAGATACTAGTTATTCAAGTGTCAAAGCTCAAAGCATAAAACTATTTCGTGCTAAAATTTGTTTCAACTTTCAACACTCCAACATATTAAAAGGGTTAGATTTCTCCATTTTAGACCAAAGAAAAATAAGAAAACAGAAGAAGTGCACTTTATATATAAACAAATAGTCTAATTTGTTTATGTTTGAGTCAGTCAAACAATGACATTAGAAATTCTTCTATTGATTATTATACTTGTTATTGCTGAAAGTTCCTGAAACCTAATTCCTCTTTAGTGGATTTAAGTTGATTTGAATGGCTGGTTATTATTTTTTAGTTTTCATTATTATGATTCCTGATTCTTGTTTTCTAGATGAGTAAAGTATCATTTTTATTCCCAACGTTTGGGGTTAGTCCCAAAATTGTCCCTGACGTTTAATTCGTCCTATTTAAGTCCCTAACATTTCAAAATTGGTTCAATGTTGTCCTGCCATTAGAGATCTGTTAACAAAATTGTCGGCGGAACAAAATTGAGATGATTTTGAAACATTAGAGACTTAAATAGGACGAAAATGTTGGGGACAAAAATGATACATAAAAATAAATTTTAATTTTATCCTTCAATAATATCAATTTTTTACGCTTCATAGTTATTCAATTATTTTTTAACTACATCTAAATAAATTAAACTTAATCACATTAATTTTATTCTAAATAAATTTATTTTTTTTATAATTTTACTCTTAAAGATTTTTACTCATCATGAAATATTTGTAGAATAAATAGTACATAAACTTGCAAAAAAAAAAATGATACATGTACAATAAAGTATAAATTGTATTTTTTGTCTCTAATGTATCAAAATTCTTTAATGTTTAAGAGTAAAAGTCATTAAAAGTAAAATTATAAAAATAAATTTATTTAGAATGAAAGTAATGTGATTAAGTGTAATTTACTTAGATGTGATTAAAAATAATTGAATAACTATGTATTCGTAAAAAATTGATATTATTAAAAGATAAAATTAAAATTTATTTCTATGTATCATTTTTGTCCCCAACGTTTTCGTCCTATTTACGTCCCTAATGTTTCAAAATCGTCAAAATTTTGTCCCACCATCAATTATGTTAATAGATCTCTAATGGCAGGACAACATTGAATCAATTTTAAAAGGTTAGGGACTTAAATAGGACAATTTAAACGTTAGGGATAACTTTGGGACTTACCCCAAACGTTGGAGACAAAAATGATACTTTACTCTTTCTAGATTTAATGATTAGTGTTGATTCTTGTTTGTGGGTTGTTGTTAGGTTCTTGCCGAACCCGAACACGTGTACGCAAGAGATGACGAATGTCATAAAGCTGATGTACGACCAGCCCTAACCCAGCTACACAAATATCTCTGCTGAGACTAGGCAGTGCTGATTTGAGAAATGGGCGGTAATTACTTTCATTGTTTCTGTTTTAAACCTTTTTAGCTAGTTTATATCCTCTATCTTGTTTACCTAAATTTAAAGCTTCTTTGTTGCAGCTGTACTTTATTTGGGATGCTGAGCACGGCCTGACTATTTGGAAGATATTCGACTATAGGATGGGGTCAGCGACTCAAGCAGATGCTGGATGATGTTCGTCATGGTTGGGACTAGTGGACGCGCTGGCCCTGACCGGAGGTAAAGAAGCGGATGTTAGCTCATTCAGAGGCCGACTTGGGGTTCAGGCGTTGGCGTCTCACCAACCGAGTTAATAGGGCATCGACCAGGTCATCCAGGTACACCGGCGGCTTGGCAACCTTCATGAAGACGAAGGCCAGGCTGGTATATAGTTCCTTTAATATTGTTAATAACTTCGTTATGTTATTTATTTTGCATATCATTACTAGGCATTCTATTAATTTTGTATTTCAATGCAACTGGTGTAGTCGAAGGCATTGGAACATGAGGCCATATTGGAGGAGACATTCAAGTATACCCACATGTTGAAGGAGAACAAAGCGAGATTTGTTGATCAGAGGTCTCAGGACCATTATGTGAGTAAACATATAACTGATTATCTTCTGCTATGAAATTATTAGAGATTAACTATATATCTTTCTTACTAATCACAGTAACTTGTGCTAATTGCACAGGAGTCTTACACACAGAGACTAGAGCCCGCGACTCAGCAGTCTCAGCAAAGTGGGGAAGATGCCACTGATGGATCTGCGGCCTCAGTCGTCGACCTCGATGCGGTTTGGCACGCGACCGCCTCAGCCTCGTACAATAATAGCGTATACGGGATGTGGTCGTTCTTCACCAGCAGCCTTCTCACCTCGACGTTGAGGCTGTTGTCAGGCTCTACAACCAGTCAAGCCGTCCAGCTCGAGGAAGGCGTGGATTTAAAGCTCTAGTGCAGGAGCTCCAGCGCAGCCTTCATTAGCAGGCTCAAGAGCTTAATGATTATCAGGAGAGGAATCAAAAGATCCTCACCCGCGTGACGTCTATGGATAAGCTCAGGCTGGAGTTTAGGGAGTCGCTAGAGCGGATGCAGCATATGGAGGCTCAGATGGAGGTGTACCAGGCCCAGATGCACACCGCTGGCATCGACCTTGCTAGTGGGAATGGTAGAACTGGTGGCACATGGACATCGTCACCGAGTCCTACACCCCCGACTTAGGGCCACGAAACTGACGACGACGACTACCTGAATTTGTAGATATTAGGTTTTTGTTTTATTGTTTCATACATTTATTTGGTGTACTTGACTTTTATTTAATTTTCACATTGTATTATTTGTTTATTTTAAATAAAAAAAGTCTTCATTATTTATGAATTGACCACTAATTGTACAAAAAAAATTTAAATTTAAAATTAAAATTAACTATTTATTTCAAATTCCAAAAAAAAAAATTGACATTACCGTTGGAATTACGGTAGGAATTATCCAATGGTAACATGGCGTGAAACAACATGTTTGGTACCAACATTACCATCGGAAAACCAGTAATTAATTGGTTTTCTGAGCTGGTAATCCACCGCAAAATCCGACGGTAATTCCGTCGGACGAAATAAATCCAACGGTAAATATTTACCGGCGAGCCTGTCTGATTATTTTCGATGGTAAATCTGACGATAAATTGATTACCATCGGATATATTCGAAGAATCCGACGGTAAATCTGACATTACTCAGCATTTTTCTTATAGTGCAAGACATCTCCACTAAGATATGTATGATCCCCGAGGTTGAAATCGAGCTACAAGATAGTAGATTCTATCACGTATATCAAATTTGGAAACTTACTTTACGCAACACACCAACTTATATGTTTCATCTTCCATACAGTAAATGCACAGTTACCTTGAAAAATATTGCAATGATACTTGATATCCCAATAGATGGTATGCCTATGTTAGAATTTACAAATAACAACGTTAGTGGCCTCAAAAATAAATTTATGATACAATTTAGCATTTTACCTACTGTAGTTGATCGTAAAGGAAGCGGTGTCAAGTTTGCATGGCTTTGCACCTAAATCACCGCATGTAGTTGGGTACAACACTCGGTAGACAGATGTACGTGAAGATTCACATATTATTTGTTTGGGACAAATTTGTTTTATGACAAGTTAGGATTGTTAATCCACTGGAAGTTTTTGCCTCTGTTCCAAAATCTTTCTAAGATTAGGGATTTTAGTTGGGAATCTGCTTGCCTGACACATTTATATAGAGCATTATGTCGGACATCATGTTATGATTACAAGGATGTGGATGGCACTTTGGCACTACTATGTGTATGGACTTGGGAACGGTTACCATTCCTAGCACTGGTTCAATCACAGCAAAATTTTCAGCTTACTTGCAAGTAAAATTACTTAATATATATTATTTAAATATATTATTAAATATATCGATTGTGAAATTTAAGGTTTTATTTTATTTCAGCTGGATTGATTGGCGATCGCAATTTCAAGGATATAAAAAGTGGACCATCTCTCATATCAGGCAGTTACTAGATGATATTCTTGCAGATGGGGTAAATTTTTTATTCTATTTAATAGTGTTTCTATTATTGTGCATATTTTATTTATATTTATACGTTCATTTTGTTACGTTTTTGGCTTTTTGCAGTTTATGTGAACCCAAATAGTCATGATCATTAGGGGTGCACATTAAAAAATCAAAATATGGTCAACCAGTTAAAAAACCATAACTATATTTTGGTTAACCAATTTAACAAAATAATTTTAAAATCATATCCATATTTTTTAAAATTGGTTAACGGTACCAAAACCAAATTTAAAAAAACCGATTAACCAAAACCAAATTTTAAAAAATTTTAATTTTAATTTTCTAGAATAAAAATTCAATTTAAAAAAAAATAGTTTTTTTAAAAAACCAGTTTTTTAATCCAAAAATCGGTTTTTTGGTTTAAAAACCAATTTTTTATCCAAAAATTGGTTTTATTTTTTCAAAAACCAGTTATTTTTCAAAATCGGTTTTTATTTTTATAACCAGTTAAAAACTGATTTTTAAATTTTATAACCGGTTAATAACTAGTTTTATCATATAAAAGCAATTTGGTTAATTAACCAAGAATAAATTTTTGGTTAACCAAAAAATAAATTTAGTTTTTGGATTAACCAAACCATATACAACCTTAATGATCATATAAGGAACATTGTAGTTCCAAATGGCATCTTGCAGCATTGCTTAATATAGAGTGCAACCGTCTAACATGATAAGTGCCCTCAACTATTATATCGTCTTCATCCACATCTTCAGTTCGACCAGCAATATGATAAGTTCCCTCAAATTTCTTTACGTTTTTAGTGTCATAAATCGTCCAGTTGATGTTAGATTTCGATAAATAACCTCAACAAATTCTTTTAACTCAACATATAACTCGATAACTGACACTTGTGTCCGTGTTTGCTGGTAGATCGAGAACATCCCTTGCATACTTACTTCATTAGCCACATACATTATTTGAAACTGAACGAAACCATCGAATACTAACGCAGTCTATCTACAAAGAATATTTGTAACTCTCTTTAATACTTGATTATCAACATATTGACAAAATATACTCTTAGATTTCTCATATGCTATTACAAAAGGAATAATAAAATCACATAGATTCTCACACACAAAACTCACCTTTAAATTTTTCAGAAAAAATTTGACCATTATAATATATTTTGAATCTAGCACCTCTCTCCATTTTTATAATCTTACACTCTCAAGGAAAAAATCTCTCACACTTACACTCACACTCAACCGAACAAATCTATTCTTCCTTTTATAATACTTCAATTATATTTTTTAAATAAAAAATACAATACGCCTCATGTATAACGTCAATATGCTCCTGTGTAATGTCAATACACCTCCTGTGTATTGACAATAACTCCATGTATTGTGTTTTTAATATTAAAATAACACAATACGTCCCCTGCGTCTTGTACTTTTAAATATTTAAAAATGCAATACGCTTTTTGTATATTACTGCAGATAAATTAGAAAAAAAATTGCTACAACAATTTGTCCACCACAAATTGTCCCACCCAAAATTTTAAAAATACATAAGATCTAATAATTAAGTGTTATACCAAAACCTGATAAAAATCTAAAAAAAACAAATATCTAAAAAACAAATATCTAAAAAAACAGCAACGAAATTGTTATTTTTGCAAAATTGACTAATAAATATATTAAAGCATAAATGTTCTTATTTTGTTACAAAATGAACATTAATGAATTTTTTATTTAGATAAAAAATTAAATTCCTAGGTTTTTGTAATAATTTATTAAACTTAATTAATAGTATTTTATTAACATATAAAACCAAAAACATAAAAGTTTATTAATATTCTCAAATAAACATTAGATAGAATAAAATGATAATCCTACGACATACATTTAACTGTACAATATTTTCAAACATGAGAAAATAATATTTTTTTACGAGATGTCTAAATAATATTTTTTATTTTTTATTTATAAAATATATATTTTGCTTTTTTTAAGATTAAAATAACAGAAATTATAGTTTATTTGACTAAAATCTATCAATAATTATTATTTATTATTATCTATAAATTAATAAAAATAATTTAGTTGCTTCAAATAATAATAATAATAATATAAAGTATATGTAAACCCCACTAAAATTAGTAAATAATTAGTCAATAAATTGAATTTTAATTAAAAAATTAAAAATGTAAATCTAATATCAAAATAGGATAGAGCTCTTCAAAACGAGAATATTCCATAGCAACATCAAGGCCAGAATAGCTTCCGGAGGTTCAATAATAATAATAACCGGGGATGAGGACACGGAAAACAAGCTCAGTTTCCACAGGACGACTTGACTTGCAGGAGGTGTGGAAGGTACCACCCAAACACTCCGTGTAGGGCTGGCTGGAATGTCTGTTATTACTGTGGAAGAGCCGGGTATATGTCCTGGAATTGCCCAGAAAAGAAAAGTCAGGATGCTAGGAGAGCTCCGCAGGCGGGACGAGTGTATACTATGATGGCGGATGGTGCTAAGAGCACATATGCTCCGGTTAGAGGTAATGATGAACTAGTAATTAAAATTTTGACTGCTTTACATGATGATGACCTGTAACACTTATCATAATCCACCCCCGGGCTGTGAGAATTGTGATTTCCAAGGAAATGATCAAAAGATGACTTTTTATTACTGAGACAAAACGGTATTTGGTTGACTTTGAGGGAGTGACTAGGTTTTTGAAAAATAATAGCTAGAGTTATGTAGTAAAAGAAGAATAGAAGAGTAAACATACAACTTGAGTCATAGGTTAGGGATCAAGAGGGTTGAGAGTGGTGTGACGACACTATTAGAATCGATGGAACTCAGAAGCTTGGGGGATTATGAAATAGAGGACGAGATTCGTTCAATCAAGTGTTCCCGGTATGAAATACCAATTGGATCAGAGAGCGCGTTAATGAATCCTTCCGAGTCGACCTAACCTTCTTTTGTAGCTTACAATAGAATTCTACCCCGGACTTCTTCTTAAATAATGAATGGATAAACTCTTAATCCTATCCCTAACTTGCACGAATCTTGCTCCCCCCAAATGAATCCGACTTTGTCTTGTCATAATAATGTAAATTCATAAATCTTAGGAACTTGCCGCAAGTGGAATTGCTCTTTTTTGTAAAATTGGTAATCCGTTGACATTGGCTAAAGTTTATTTAAATTGGTGCGCTATATCTTCTCCTTAACCAGCTTGAATCTCCATTCTCTCTGAAAATGCACCTTAACTTCTTCTTGTATATCTCGTTAATCTCTAGAACTTGTTGTACTCACCATATAGAGCATCCCTTTATTTTACAGCGAACAGCGTTCCAATAATTTAATCACTTCTGGGTTTATTATCTTTCCAAGCTTGAGTTAGTATCACGTATAATGCCTAACCGTAACCATTAAGAATGTCGGTCCCTTAATATTCTTCCATACCTTAAGGGGCATTACTGATTAGCCGCTTGAGAACAAAAATAGTTTTCGAACCTCCTCAAGAGAAACTAGTTGCGCATTCTTAAATGTTGCTTTAACAAAATAAAAATCGGTGCGCAATTAAGATTAAAGGATTAAAACTAGGATGTATTGAACTATTTATGATATTAGTACAGACTAAGAATTGGAACGAGAAAACACACCTGAGAACTTGAACCCAAGAAGAGAAATGACCAATGTGCCTATCTCAGATTACTAAGCTTGAATTTGGGGGCAAAATTCCTAATTAGGTGAGTAGGATGTAAATCCCGCTAAAATTAGTAAATAATTAGCCAATAAATTGAATTTTAATTAGAAAAATTAAAAATGTAAATCTAATGTCAAAATAGGATAGAACTCTTCAAAACAAGAATTTTGATATCAATTTCGAAAAATTTGGCCCAAAATTGGACCGGATGGGCCGAACTGGTTAAACTGGGCTCGTGGGTCCAACCGGACCCATAACTTAAAGGGGATAGAGCCATCTCCTTCCCCCATTCAGCAACAAAGCACGCTGAAGGCAGTAAGGGGGAGAGGAGAGCTCCAAACCCTCATCAAACCTTCCAACCACCATAACTTCCTCGTTTGAGCTCTGATCGCCGCACCATTTGCGGCAACGCGTCTAGCACGTCGAGCTCTACGTTTCTATCGGATCAATTTCACAGGTAAGCCTCAATTTCGCCTCAGATTCTCTACCCCCGTTCTATTTGTGAAATTTGAGCTCTTGTGATGAAATCTTGCCAAATTCGGTGTTTTAGGTTCGATTTAGCTTCCGGAGCTTATTGGGTTTGAGTTGCTACGCGTGTAGGTGCGGTAAGAATCACCTAAACCTTAGTCAAACCTTGAATTTATTATGTGAAATCTGAAATTGAAGTGTACATGTGTATTAGGTGTAAATTAAGTAGATATATATGCATTGGAATTGAATTGTGAACATTAGAGGCTTGGTGGAAGATTGGTGCTAAGATTTTGGTGGATTTCCCAAGATAGAGGGGCTGTATGTGTGACTTGTGAGGTTGCCTTGGAGTAAACGTGGTGATCGGCCAAGGTATGGTTTAGGTTTCGCGCGTTTAATATATAAGGTTTTGTGAAAACTTAGGCTAAGGAACTGTAGGATAAGTTGAAGTGATTAAATGTGTTAAATGATTAGTTTTTATTATATGAATGGATAAGTTGATGTGGGTATTTGTTGAGTAGTTGATCATGTGGGATTGAATGTATTTATATATATGCTAGTATAATGATAATGGATGAAGGATTTATGATTATGGCAATGTAATGATGTGGTTGGGATTGAGTGGTGTTTATTTAGACTTGTTGGTATTGTCATAATGAATAATGTTGTAATAATGGTGGAGGAATTTCATGATGATGATAGTATATGTATATAGAGTAATATGTTGGTTTGTGGCTAAAATTGGTAAAGTTGGGAGAAATGTGGTGTAATTAAGCTAAGTTGTAAGAATTGTTGTGCTATGGTTAAAGACTAGTTAGATTGATGGTTATGGTATGTTGAGTTGAGTGGAAATGAGCTTTGAAAGGAAAATGTAGTTTTGGTAAAAATGAGGTTTGGTGTAATTTGGTAAAAAGTGGTTTTTGATAAAATTTGGTAGTCCATAACTTGCTCCTCAAATTTTGGATGGAAATGCGGTTTGTTTCAAATGAAAGATGGTTTCACAAGCTTTTGAACGATATAAATTTTGTGAAAAATGGAGTTTCGTAGAGAAAGTTATGGACGACGGAAGTTTGGTGTGAAGAATGTGTTATGCAGGTAACAATATTATGGTTTTGCAGCTTTCTGGGCAATCTGTTATTTTTTTGGAAAAACGCACATCCACGCGTACACGTGGCCCACGCATACGCGTGATGTGGCATTTTGAACCGAGTAGCCCATGCGTGCGCATGATAAGCCAACATGCATGACCACGGTACGCATGACCCACGCGTATGCGTGACATGATGTTCTCTCCTACATGTACGCATGGTAAGGGAACGCGCGCGCGTGCTAATTTTTTATACTACCACGTGTACGCGTGGCCCTTGTTTCCTGCAAAATTGGATTTTGTGTTTTAAGCCAGATTTTAGACTTCTAAACCTCTATTTTTTCCCTGTTAACCCTGGATCTTATTAATAAGCTTAGTAATTAGTTGAAGCTAGGAAATAGAGATAACTTGGGAATGAAGTAAAGATTAAAAATGACGAACTGTATAAGAAGGAGGTGCGTGTATGAACGAGTTCTACTGCGAAGGCTTGAATGAGTGATTTTCTACAAGTATTATAAAATGTATGAGGCAAGTAAGAGAGTAATGTAAGAATTTGAGAATGGATGATATTAATCAATCAAGGATAACAAAATGTATGCTCAATGAGTTAAGTGAAATTGAGAATGATGAGATGAGACATGAATTAGTATTGAGAATGAAAATGATAAATTGTAAGAAATGATTGAATAACTTGAGCTTCGGGCATAGCCCCCATGTCAGCCTGGATTTTTCCCGTGGTTATTATTAAGCTTGGGGTATTGTTTTCCCCATGTCATCTTGGGCTGTTGTCTCTTCTCCCCATGTCAGCTTGGGATTCGTCCCATGGATATTATTGAGCTTGGGGTGTTCTCTTCCCCATGTCAGCTTGGGGATTCTCCCCATGGTGTATTTTTTAGCTTGAGAACATGTAGGGATGGCTACATAACCGACAGTTGATATCAACAGCCGTAGGATAGGCAGGCATCATGTGCATTTGTTTGTTTTGTTTGCTATGCATTATTTGGGATTGCCTAACTGAATATATACCCTGCTAACTGCTATATTTGCTATTTGCACTACCTGTTTCCTACTTGTGCGTGAAACTATTTGTTTGTTTGTCTCTGCTGATTCATGGATGATGGAGGATCGGAGGAAGGGTGGAATGGTTTGGGGTTTATGTTAGGTTTAAAAGTGAGTAAGTTTAGAGTACTTAGATCACCCACCCCTTTTTATGGATTCTGCTTAGAAATTAAGTTTTATAATTGTATGATGGAGTTCCAGGATTGCCTCTGGCATTCCCAGGACCTTATTTATTATACGCGTGGCACCTTTACCATGCTAAGAACCTCTGGTTCTCACCCCATACTGTGTTGTTGTTTTCAGATGCAGGTCGAGAGGCTCCACGCTAGGCGTCTGGATTTTCCTGAAGCGTAGTAGTCCTTGGGATATTTTGGTTTATCAGCTTATGTATATATGTACTTAGTTACTTAGCTTTCTCTCCAAAAAACTTATCTATTTTGTTCCTCATAGAGGTTATAGGAGAGTTAGGGACTTATTACTGTACGTTGGGTGTTTGGGATACTTATGTAAATATATGTAAATATTCTCCAGCCAGCCTTGGCTTTGCAGGCTGAGTCAGGAGCTAGTTTCACTGTATTCTTGGCTTTCTTTTATTCTTTTGCTTATTCATATCTGTAATCTTTAGGTTTCTTCGCTCGCAAGTTATTCCGTTCCGGAGCGTTGCGCTTTTTATTTTGCGATTTTGTTTTACCCGTTTTTCAAGGCTCCTAGTATATTATATTTTTCCACTATTATAAGTAAATATTTTATGATTAGAGGTCCGTAACACCACACTACCTCTGTTCTACGACTTAAGCGTAAAACACTGTGTAGTAGGGTGTTACAGTATATATTTATTATTATAATAAATTTTACTTATCTTTTATATTTTAACTCGTTACAAAAATATTTAATTTGAAATTTTATATATTTCAGTATTAGTAATTTAATAAATTTGATCTCTTATTATGATAAAAAATTAGATAGATATACAAAGAAAATAAGAATTGAAATTAAATGAAAAAGATGACTTGAAATTAAAAAGGAATAGATAAAAATTGAATATAATGAAAGAGAATCACTCTACCTTCTATACAAATTCTTAATGTAACAAGAAAGAGATTCAACCAACTTCACTTGTTGACACTATGATTTGAGATAAAAATAAAATTGAATAGAAGAGAATCATTTTACCTTTGTTTTTTTAGGTTTAATTACTCTGTTGATCCATATAGTTTCGCAAAATTTTCAATTAGGTCCCTATACTTTTTTTCCTTTTAATTGGGTCCCTACACCAAATTTTTTTTTCAATTAGGTCCCTCTTGGTAGTAATTGATTTAATTGTATAGGGACCCAACTAAAAATAATTGGTGTAGGGACTCAAATAAAAAAAAAGCATAGAGACACAATTAAAAAAAATTTGGTACAAGGACTCAATTTCGCAAAACTATAAAGACCAACAGAATAATTAAACCTTTTTTTATTCAGTTTCTAATGGGACAAAAAAGACACTTACTCAATTTCACTTGTTCTTATCATAGCTTCATCATGAAAAATGAAACTGTCGATGAAACTGTAAAGTGATTTTTCACACCTCTAATTTCTTTCTCTCTCACAGTTACAATAGTTTAAGAGATACCTATACACTTCATATTATTTTAAGCATTCTAATATTTAAAAATATAAATTGATAACTACTAAATAATATCTATCCAAATCACGAATATTTAAAAAACGTATCATATTTATTTATTTTTGATATTTTATCAGATAATATAAAATATTTTAATTTATTATAAAAATATCTAATTTAAATTTTTATACATTTCATGATCATTAAGGAAGTAAATTTTATTTATTTTTTTTTTTGAAAGAAAGAAGCTCAACACAACAAGTGGAGCGAAAAAACAAGAAAGTACTCGCGTAAACCATAAAGTAAAACACCTAACCAATAGCTCCCCATCTCAAAAACACCACTATTTATTCCCTTGTCATCTCCGGCATTGCCATCAATAACAAAAAGGATCTACACCTAACCACTCCTTATAGTGCATGAAGGACATATGGATAATCTCGTCAACCCCTTTTCCTTTATTCTGAAAAATCCTTCTGTTCCTATTTAGCCAGATGTTCCAAATAATCACACAAAAACACATCATCCACCTCTTGCGCTCCTCTTTGCTAGCTGATATCTCAGTCCAACTTATAAAATGTTCCTTCAACGTCTCCGGGCATGACCATGGCCTCTCAACAAATGATAACCAGGCACACCAGACCTGCCATGAAAAAGCACAACCAAGGACAAATGGTGACCATATTCAACACTTTTGTTGCATAACACATATGCAACATCTTCCTGGTTAATAACTCCTAACCGGCTCAGCCTCTCCTTCGTATTGACCCTACCAATCAAAGCAAACCATACAAATAGTTCAACTCTTGGTGGAACAAGACCTTTCCAAATTGTCCTTGTAAAGCTGTAACTTGTTATATCCTCCGGAATTACGTCCTCCTGCAGTACCTGCATAAAAATGTTAGTAGAAAAGACTCCTTGTTTATCAAATTTCCATACCACTCTATCCTCTCTGTCATGATCCAGTTTGACCAGCCTTAATGTTTCATGCAACTGGTTCACTAGATCCAACTCCCATTGGAATAGCTCTCGCCTCCATTGGAAGTTCCATATCCACTCAGCCCCATCCCAAAACCCACAATCTCCTACAACAGATCTTCTTTGGTTTGAAACTGAGAAAAGTCTTAGAAACTAATCTTTTAGAGAACCACCACGCAGCCAAACATCCTCCCAGAACCGAGTCCCTCTCCCATCACCAACCTCCATAGCCAATCCAGTGATCATCTTCTGTCTCACCTACTGATTCTTGAACTGTATCTGGCATATATCCTTCCAGGGACCTCCCCGAATAGGCAAAACCTGAGAGGACAGCATCACGTTTGGGTTCAGATTATTACACGAGCAAACAAGCTTCTTCCACAGCGGATAATCTTCCTTTGAAAAGCGCCACCACCACTTAAATAGAAGAGCTGAGTTTCACAGCATGGCATCCCCAACACCCAATCCACCAAACTTTTTGGGCGCCTGCACCACTTACCACCTGACCAGAGCCATACCATTCCTACCATCATCCTTACTCCATAGAAATCTTCTCTGTAAGGAGATAAGTTTCTCTGCAATAGCCTTTGGCATCTTATATAGGTTCAAATAATATACAAGAAGGCTATTTAACACAGATTTAATGAGCACCAACTTACCAGCTTTATTAAGAACCTTGGCTTTCCAAAGGCTAAGTTTTTCCTCTACTTTGTCAATAATTGGCTTCCAAGTCTTCCCCAATCTTGGATTAGCTCCTAGCGAGATCCCCAAGTATTTTACTGGAATGGAGGCTTCCTTGCAACCCAGCACACAGCACATACGTTGTACCCACTGATTATCACAGTTAATGGAAATCAAGCTAGATTTGTCAAAGTTAATACTTAACCCCGACATCAGCTCAAAACAACGAAGAATCCTCTTGTAATTCTTAACTGTCTCTTCCTCTGGAGGGTAGAACAGAATAGTGTCATCCGCAAACTGAAGATGCGACAGCTCAATATGATCTCTACCAACCAGTAACGGAGATATGCGCCCGTTCCTAACCGCCTCCCCAAACATCCTATGTAGAACATCAACGACAAGGACAAACAAAAATGGAGACAGTGGATCACCTTGTCGTAGGCCCCTTTCCATCTTAAACGGCTTAGAAGGCGAACCGTTTATCAATATTGACATAGAGCAGGTACTGACACACTCCATAACCCATCCCCTCCATTTTCTTCCAAAACCCATCTTCTGTAATACAAGATCCACAAAGCTCCACTTGACCCTACCATATGCCTTCTGGAAGTCTAACTTTATTATCACCGCTTCCTTTTTTCTCAATTTAATCCAATGAACAGTTTCACACGCAATAAGAGCCTCGTCATGAATCTTTCTCCCCTTCACAAAAGCACTTTATGTTTCGCCTACTAGTCGTGGCATTATTGCTCGCATTCTCCTAACCAGCATCTTTGAAATGACTTTGTACACACACCCGACCATACTAATCGGCCTGAGGTCCTTGATTTCCTTTGCTCCAGTAAACTTAGGTGCCAGTGCAACCCAAGTGACATTAGCATCTGCCGGTAATCTGGAGGACTAGAAAAAGCCCAACACCGCTCTCGTGAATTAAGAACCAATTTCATCCCAACATTTCTTTATGAAGTTCATGTTGTAACCGTCACTACCGGGAGCCTTTGATGACTCACAATCCCACACTGCTTCTCTAACCTCCTCAGTAGTCTGTTGCATCTCCAAAGCCAAAGCATCATCCTCACTGATCATCTCCACCAGACCATCTCTGAACCCCACCAATGGCGACTCCTCCTGATGGTATAAGTCCTTGTAAAAGTCCCTAATCGCAATCTTAATTCTTGCTTGATTTCTTATCAATCTTCCATTAATGACCAGTGCATCAACCCTGTTGTTTCTCCTTCTCGCCGAGGCTATGTTGTGGAAATACCTCGTGTTTTTATCTATGTCCCTCACATGTCTTGAGCGCAACATCTGCTTCCAATGTAGTTCTTTTCTTACATACCATTTCTCACAACACGTCACAAGCGCTTTCCTTCTTGCCTCTACCGTTCCATCATAAACCCCCTCGCCCACCATATCATCAATCTTCTTAATCTCTTCTTCAAACTTCAAAATTTTCTTGTCCATGTCACCAAAATTGTCTTTATGCCATCTACCCAGAGGAATTGCCAAAGCCTTTAATTTATCTGTGAATTGCACCTCTCCTAAACCTCTTCATTCCTCCTTTACCAACATCAGGAAGCCTTCATGTGTAAACCACGAGTCCAGACTTCAGAACGGTCTAGGGCCATCTCTCAGCCTCTTATCTTCCACCATAATAGGACAATGGTCAGACAAACCCCTTGGACCACCTCGTAACCGATTCTCTGGAAACTCCTCAAGCCATTCCAAACTCAACAGGGCCCTGTCAATACGGCTACAGGATCGTCCTCTGAACCAAGTAAACTTGCGGTCAGTAATCGGCAAGTCCACTAGACCCATGTCATGTATCCAATTCTTGAAATCCTCCGCCGACAAGGATAAGCTATCGGTGTCTCGTCTTTCTTCCACATGTACAATCTCATTAAAGTCCCCCATGAAATAGTAGGGAACCTGGCATAAACCAGCTATGTAACTCAGCTCCTCCCACACAACAAGCTTCTCATCTCTAACATGTGCACCATAAACCAAAATAAAGGCACAATTAAAATTATTCTGCAATAGGACTCCTTCAACACACAACCATCTCTCACTTTTATAGCAATTTATGATTTCAAAAGAACCTTCGTCCAACATTAGCAACAACCCGCCAGAGGCACTGGTAGGCTCAACATAGTCCCAACCAACACAACCGTTCCCCCAATTTTTTTAACATCAAAACTAGTCACTGATTGTCTTTTAGTCTCCACCAAACCTAGCATGTTTAATCTAAATTTTCTCTTTAGGTCCTTTACCATCCTTATTTTTCCGTCACCCCTCAACCCCCTAACATTCCAAGAACTAAAAATCATTTTAAATAATTATTGCACACTTTTTTTTGTGTTTTGGGTCTGCTCCGTCTAGCTTTTGCCTTTTGTTTCGCCAATCTTCTTTTCCGAGTGATTTCTTCATTCTGTTGTTGGAGGATTGCTATGATGTCATCTTCTTCATTATATAGCCGCTTCTGACTCCTTTACCAATTCCCAGGTCCTTTTGTTTTCTAGCAGCTTCTCATTCAATCTTAAGCTCTCATCATCACTGGCATCATTATCGTTTGCACATGTTCTGCCCTCCATACTACCCTCATCATCACCGTATCCATCTCGTTCATTAATCTCTTGCACAATTCTGTGACAAGACGTTTCAATTCCCCGCCCTGTAATGTCAATTTGTTGAGCTCCACCACTGTGTTCAGAATCATCATCATTACAGGGCTCGTCATTCAGTCCCACATCTATGCCATTAACCCCTTGTACCCGTTCAGCCCTCCCACAAAATTTTGGCAATTTGCACCCCTCCTCCATAACCGTATCTCCTCCGCTACCAACCTTTCTACTCCTGTCAACATTGGCCATTTTGGACTCACCAATAAGCTCACGTGATTCATCTTCTACGTGTAGTGCCTGCGTTGACAATAAGTCTTCACCATCGCCTCTGATCCGGGACCCGCGCTGCCGGTTCGGTCCTTCACCTTCCGCCGACCTAGCGCACCCCAAAGCGTGTAGCGGCCCGTGAAGCTGGTTCCCAGCAATCACCTCCAGGCATTGTACTCCCGGACGTGTTTCCAGGTTGGGTTCCACGCCATCCAAGTCACGCGGAGCTTCACGTGTAGCAGAGTCTGAGGCAGGCGCTCCTCTACCCTGCTGGATCTTCCAAAGCTGACCCGCTCTCCTCCAGCCCAGCCCAGGAGAGATTCCCTTCTCATCAGCATGAAGGATGGCTTTAGAACTTGGGCCCTCGTGGCCCAACGTAACCTTGCTGCACCTATATCTTTTGGTGGGCCTATTATTAGGATTTATCATTTCATACTTTTTATTTTCCTTAGCCAGCCCATTATCCTTGCAAAAATAATCCCAAGACACAGTTAATTCGGAATCACCTTTAATGCTCCCCTCATATCCCACTAAATCAGCTCTACCTTCAATGTCAACATTATGAGAATGGAACGTTACTAATTTCATGTGATTGAAGCTTAAAGAATCATAACTCCACTCGTTTAAAATAGTTTCTGAATTTACCAATCTATCCTTGTCTTCAACCTCTTCCCGCAACCCTTCCATTATCACTTCTGCTGCTTGGTCAATACAGTTCATCAAAAATACTAAGCTTTTGGACCACATAGCTGCATCATCACCAACCCTGTCACATATGTACTTCTGTTGTTCACATTTGACTGCTTCATCTTCCACTATTTCTACCTTACAAAGCGCCCCATATGTTTCACTTCCCACTTCTTTTACCAAAACATCAAAGCCACTAGTGCCTATTGTGATATGGACTCATTCATTGATCACATCCATCCCACAGGTATCAATTTGTATACGGCCGACACTAAAGGACCGGCACGATTCCGTCACTTCATCACACCCAACCACCTCACCCCATTGGTTTCCTAGTATCTTGAAAGTATCCATAGACCATGCATGTAACGGAACCCCGAAGCATTCCAACCACACTCTTCGAGTTTCACTTCTCTCCGACTCGTCCCATCTCCATACACTATGAAATAGCTGTAACAAACTATTCATTGTGACTGTGTAAGTCTCTTCCGCATTCAACAGAGTGTCAAAGGTCAACAGAGCTTTATATGCTCCCATTTCTCACCTCAACAACTTGAGGAAAGCTCTTCGCAATTGATTCCTTCAGAGACCTATAGTCAATAGCCTTCGTCGTACCACCTACTAGGCTTTTCTGCAACCAGACCATGTTTTCTTTCGCCACAACCACTTCCACCTTCTTTGTCCACCCATTCCTGTGTGAATCTCGGGACGTTTTCTCCTTTGTTAAATCTTCAGTAGATTTCTTATTCTCTTCTCTTCCTGGTGATAGCTGGCCTCGTGGCTGCACATTGTTCGTGTCCTTCGCATCAGGTATTCTCCTATATTTAGCTTCCCCTACGAAGATCACCTTACCTCTCAACCGCATATGATTCATATCTATTATAGCCTTCAACGCTCCTCCTTTCGTAGTATACTGTATGAACGCAAAGATGTATACGTTACCATTTTTTTGTTTTCTTGATAAGTATATGTCGTTTATGCATCCAGTCCAATTAAACAACTGGAATAGTTCTCTCTTGGAGATGTCTTCTGGAAGATTATCCACGAATATTGAGAAGGACTCGTGCTCCAATTGTCAATACTCTTCTCGGTTCCAAACTCTTAGATCCTTGACCTGACCTATCGTTCTACCCCTCCCTGTGTTTTCCACCCCCGCTCTCTCTCTCTCTCTCTCTCACTCATTCTCTCATTCAGAATAAAGTAGTTTTACAAGCATAATTTTATTTAATATTAATGTAATAAATTTTATTCATTTTAATATTTTATCATTAATTATAAAATACATAAAGAATTTAAATATTTTTTAATAAGTTAAATATTTTATATTATGTGGTAAAATTTACAATAATAATAAATATATTTTTTATATTATTATTTGAATAAACCAAATAATTATCATTAATTTATATATATAAATATAATCTTAATAATTATTGATGGATATTATGGTCGAATAGATTAAATTAAAGTATATATTATTTTCATGTTAAATGAGAAAGAAATAATATAAATTTTATAAATAGATGAAAAAATATCATTTAAATATATCGCAGAAGACAGAGTGTCAATATCTCTTTAAGCAACAGTATTTTTTATTATGGAAGACGAAAACTTGCCAAAATAAATATCCGTAGATATTATTGATGATAGAAAATTATATGAAAATTCACAAAGTATTTATAGGAATGGAAACATTCTAAGTATCCATCCTACAAAAATTCGTTAAATTGGTGCAAATATAAAATTACTTAATTGTTCTCATTTATATATATCTATTAATGTTAATTCAATTCTTTTTTTTCAATTATATTTCTGTTGTCATTCTCTGGTATTTCAGTCATCATAGATCATTTTCAGTCTTACTAACCATGAATTTGTGTTAAACTTTAATTATGTTATGATATTATGTTAAATTGTGTTATATTTTGTTAGATTATATTAAATTATATTGAATTATATTTTTTATTAATTTTCTTTAAAATTTTTAAACGAAGACGAGAAGAAGAGAATACCCGTTCAATAGATAGTCATTGCTATCTCTATTCCTCACTCATGTTATTAACGTATAATTAATATGCCAGTTGCATGTATTATGGTATTAAAAGATAACTAAAATCCCACTAACATGGCGGTAACCATATTGATGTATAAATCATTCGGCAGAATATGGGTCCGTTTGGATAGGTTTATAAGTGATTTTTTTAATTTTTAACTTATGAAAATGTGTAGTATTAATGTCTGGTACAATTTTTAAAATAAAATTGCAATTTTCTAAAAAATTATTTTGATGTTTAAGGAGAAGTTAAAAAAAATGACTTCTCTCATAATAAATTTTTTTTTATCATTTTTCTCTTAAAATAAGTACTTTTAGAACTAAAAAACCAAACACAAAATAACTTATTTATAAGCTACTTTTAATATAAGTATTTATTGTTTAAACTATTTCTTCAAAAATAACTTAATTAAGTTATTTACCCAAACTGGACCTATATTCCACTATTTGTGTCAACATCAGCATAAAATAATACATCCCCTCTAGTGTATGTAATAGGCATAGGTCGTTATTATGTTCTTCATTGGCAACTATATAAATATTGTTTTGTTCATTTCTTAATATATATATATATATATATATATATAACTCTTGCTAAGAATTATTACAGATGCATGAAGAAAACATAACCGAATAAGAAAAATAAATTGACCAAATTTGGATTGCCTAATTAATACCCCTGCATCAAACGTATGAAATAGGTGATGCTTTAGTGCTTAACCTATCTAGGGCGGTACGAATATGGATCCGATTCACAAAATCTACATTATTTATTTGTATATATTCAAAATTTACAGATATAACTCGGTCCACAAATTTATTGGATCATATCAGAATTAAATATGTACATAATAAAATCAAATAAAAAATTTTGAATATATATTCGTAATCCAGTCTACAAGTAAATTCTAATAAAAAATAAAAAATTAAATTTGATTATTTTATTTTTATTATTATGATTGATATATGTTTGTTTGTTTTATTTTTATTATTTATAAAATATTGTTTAATAATATTTTAAAAATAAATAGATACAAAAGAGGAAAAAAATTGATATTTTTTTTTATTTTTAGAGTTTTTAAGGATATTTTCGAAAACAATAATACTATATGACGAAGTTATTTTAGTAACTAAATTCAATTAAGTTAGTCAAATAATTTATTATTAACACAATAAAAATCAGTTAAAGAAAAATAAAAAAAGTGTAAAAAAAAAATTTAGTTGAATTTATTTTTAAAAAAATAGATTAAGGATGATGTTAGGTAACCAAAAAATAATTACAATTTAGAAATTTCACATAAAAATTCTCATTCTCTTGATAAGCAAGTGACATACACCTCCTTATCACTTATCCTCTTTATCACTACTATTTTGTTGCATGTTTAGAGTCATTAATGTTCTTTTCAAAATCAATTTCAGTTTCTCCCAAATCAAATCCCTAACATCTCTCAATCACATTATTATCCATTAAAATGCAATAATTTTCTGCAAAAATTATAAAAATTAAATTAAAAAATTTTAACAACTTCTACTATACAACTTATATTTTACATATAAACTATTAAAAAATAAAACATAAAATATAAACAAAAATTAAAAAATAAATTTTTAAAAATAATTATTAACTCGTTATATTAAAATCAATAAATAAGCATACATATGAATATTAAATAAAAATATTAAAATAATTAAAATCATGACCTATTAGTGCACATATGAGATTATTTGAAAAATACAATAAAACGTATAGTTTAAAATTTGATAATATTAATTATAAAAATTTATTAATTATAGATATCGTATAGGTATGAAATTATGAATATAATGAGTACAAATTATGGATGTTATTAACATGAAATAATGGATGTTATGTGTATGAATCTATGGATGTTATGAGTAAATTTATCAATTGAATAAATTAATTTAAGAATTTGATATTTTTTAAAATTTAATTATGATAAAATTTAAAAACATCTGTGTTAATTTTATAGTTACTTATGCAATAACTAGAAAATGATATGTGTATGGATGTAATATCTTATAAACATGAATTTAATTTATAGATGTTAGTTGTATGTAATTATGGATGTTATGTATATAAACGTATGAATGTTATGTGTATGAACTTAGTTAGTACAATATAATTATAAATGCACATAAAAACACAAAAAAAAAAAATTAAAACAGTTTATTATTATACCTCATCAAAGCTAGTGTAGCTTTTTCATATTCTCAAAAATTGATTGACTGGCAATAACTTCGTCGAGTGAGTCCATCCGTTGTTCAAATTCTTCAACACTTTCTACCATAGGTACCATATTAAAGTCGAATTCAAATGCCATACTATTTTTAATGATAAAGATGATTTCTTATAAAATTCCTTGACCTATTCTAATTGTGCTTGCAATGGTATTAGAGTTGTGAATTTTGAATGAAAATAATTGAATTAACAGAAACAAAATTATATTAGGGTAGCAGATTTTGTATCTCTCCATTGAATGATGATAAATGACTTAACAAAAGTAGAAAATTAATTACAATAAAAAACGATAATGATAATGATAATAAAATAAAAAAGCGTGTATGATAATAATCAATTACAGTTATTGAATTTATGTAATATTATCGTATTTCTATTAGGCGAAAGAATAAAGCAAGAATCAATTACAATGATAAATTATAACCGTTATTAATTATTATTATTATTATTATTATTATTATTATTATTATTATTATTATTATTATTATTATTATTATTATTAATCTTTATATAAACATACAGAGAAACTATATATGTTATTACCTGTGTCTTAGGACAATTAATGTCATAATTATTTTTATTTTATTCTTAAATATAAAAATCAAATTATAAAAAGGAATATTAAGTATTGATTACAAGAATGCCTAATAGTAAGGGATATGATATTATAATTAATATTATTAATAAGTGGAGTTGATAAGAATATGATAAGTAGAATGACAAGCAGAATGATAAGAGAGTGGGCTAAAAAATAAAACTGTTATTAAATGATGTAAATGAAGTATATTATAAAAAATTTTGGCTAATTATGGCTGAAATTTTTTAGTTATCAAACTTTTTTCATAATAGAATAACCAGCAAGTAGTCTGTTTAAACACATGTCGATGGTTCGAATTATGTCTTGTGTATGTAGTAATTTATTGGTCAATAATAAATTATTAAATAGAGTCTAGTATTTCTTAACCTATCTGAAAGATACCGTGAAAAATAATAATAATAATAATAATAATAATAATACCAACGGTTACAAACACTTCCGTTATTTTCTCAATGTATTTCAGCAATTGTATATGCTACTTAAATGTCTGTAACTCGACGAGCTTTGACTGGATCACTGGAACAATACACAATATTAAGAAATTGAATTTTGTTCCGTATTTACAGCAACGTAACACAAGATGATATGATGAGTATTCTTTTTCTATAAAATTAATTTTATTATATACAAACTTGGATAACAACATATTAAAAATTAGACAATAAAAGTAACATTATTATATAATTATCTATGAGATACTTCAAAGTTCAAACGCACGATAATATAAAGATTACAAATACATAATACATCAAGCCTTATACTACTATCATACCAAATACTTTTTGACTTTATCTTCAATGAAACCTCATGCGAAGGCGTTTATAGTTGTTTTTAAATGAAATTACAAACCAAATATTGGTATGTGTCATGTTGCTCAATTGAAAAAAATTTCATATATTTGTTAACTAATAGTTACAAACGTTGATATTAAATCCTCACATAAAAGAATTACGTTCGACATTTTTGTCTAAGTTTTCACTCAGCTAACAATACAATCAAAACCTTATTCTTAAGCAAAAGATAATTATTAAAAAGTAACACAATCACATATATGCAGAGAGATATAATAAACTGCATCATATGGTCATGCTGCGGAGAACAACAGTTTCAATAGTGAGACCAGGACCAAAACCAAAAAGTACACCCCAATCAAGTCCTTCTCCGGTGGTTTTAAGTCCTGCTTCAAGTGACTTCTTTCTCATCAAATCCATAATGAAGAACACACACGCACTTGACATGTTACCATAATTGCTAAGCACATCTCTGGTGGCTTTCATCTTCTCTGGCTTCAAGTTCACCTTCTCTTCAACTTGGTCCAAAATTGCACGTCCACCAGGATGTGCAATCCAAAATATTGAGTTATAATCAGATATACCTAGTGGATCAAAAGCTTTACTGAGTGCATCATTGATGTTTTGTGAAATAATATCCGGAACACTCTTGTTAAGATAGAATGTAAGTCCAACTTCACGAAGGAGACCACCGATGGCTCCATGGCTGTTAGGGACAAGTTGTTGATCAGTTGAAACAATCTCAAAGAGAGGATTCTCAACCTCTGGAACAGGATCAGAACCAATGATAATTGCAGCAGCTCCATCGGCAAACAATGCTTGTCCTACAAGACTATCCATGTCTGTCTCACTAGGACCACGAAAAGTGACTGAAGTATTTTCAGAACAAACAATAAGCACACGAGCATCCTTGTTGTTTTCAGCCAAGTCCTTAGCCAAACGAAGGACAGTGCCGCCAGCGAAGCAGCCTTGGTGGTACATCATGTACCTCTTGACGCTTGGGTCGAGCCCTAAGAGTACGATGAGTTCGTAATCAACGCCAGGCAACGCAACACCGCTGGTGGTGCAGAAGATCAAATGTGTGATCTTAGACATTGGCTGACCCCATTCCTTGATTGCCTTAGTTGCAGCCTCTTTTCCAACCCTTGGTACCTCCCTGATCATCATGTCTTCCCTTGCATCCAAGGACGGTGCTTTGTATGCGCACATGTTAGGATTCTCCTTCAGTATTTCTTCCGTTAGATACATATGTCTGTTCTTGATCTGTGTTCTCTCACCTGAAATAATAATATGTAATTCACATCCATCAAGTTATTTGTCAAATATAAAAATTGTTTATCACCATTTTTATTATTTTTGTCACATTTGTAAATTTTTTGAGTTATTTTTGTAGTGATTTGAATCTTTAGATGCTATTTTAATAGTTTATCCAAAAACTTATAATTATAAAAATAATTTTATCGTTAAATAGTTATTATTATTATTAATATTAAGCAGTGAATATGATATATCATATAATATGTTAATTATTACGTATTAATTAATATAAATCTAAAACGACGAATTTTTTTTATAAATATTTAAAATAAAACAAAACTATAAAACTACGTACAAATGCGCTGAAATTTCTTCTTGAGGTCGGTCATGTGCTCGCTATTGGTTACTCTAAAATAGTAATCTGCGTATGTGCTCTGATCAACACAGTTTGGTGGATTTGCTGTGCCAATCGCTAATACGGTTGCAGGACCTTCTGCTCTTTGAACCTTGCGGATGTCACTTGCAGACACCATCTTCTCTTAGCTGTGTTTTTTGGAATAGCAAAGCTTGGCTATGTTGTTTGGGATAGGAAAGCTTATTAGCTATGTTCTTTGGGATTTTGGTGAAGACTTAGGCAGGGGGAGGGGGGATATTTATATGCATGAGAGTAGGGGCATATGTGGCATTGAATGGACGAAATGGAACATACATAGAAAAAGCGTGCTCAAACGATGTTCTCTGACTTCTTGGTTGTTTTATTGCTTTACTTTGACTTTGATTGATTGTTTATATATCATTGATTTATTTTACATATTTGTGTAGTTTTAGTATTATTTAATTCATGATATTGTGGATGGCGGCTCAGATTATATATTGGTGGTATATTTCTTTAATTCTTTATAGTGCTGTATGTATATATTTTGTGTTTGGTAGAATATGTTGTATTTATTTGTTGTTTCGCTTTCCTTTTTTTTTTTTATTTTTTTATTTATGGCAATCGACTTTGATTTGGTTTGTTAGAAATGTCTTAGTTTTGGGCATATCATCGAATAGGTGCATGCAGTAGGTAGCTGGGCACACGTGCTTTTTATTACCATTATATCCATGTCATGTTGAAATTAAATCTCTCGAATTAAAAATGTTTGTGTGTTACTTATTAACTAGTGGTACTTAATTATGTTTATTTATAGTTAAGTAATCTTATTATTTTTATATAAATTTCGATATTCAAAGACGATGTATTTGACTGGGTGTGTGAGGAGTTTGGTGGATGCTGACACTGGAGAGTCACTCCACGCCTCTATATATCTACCACACCACATGAGTCTGGTCTTAATTAATTTTAGTCTTGCTTAGCTTGTACATATTAAACAATAATAATATAATATAATTGACTATATTATTTTATACTGCTAGAATTTTTTATTACTAGTCAGTCTCTCATCATTTTACGGATGGAAAAGATATTTTCTTAAAAAAAATATAGTGCCATTCACAACTTATAAACTTGTAAAACTGGAATCATAAATATTCCTCAATATATATATCATCTCAACTACGTACCGCAATAATAAATTGAATTTTAATAGTATAGTCATTAAATTCGTAACTGAAGCTTACCATCACCACCAATGTATATAACAGGGATTGGAGTTTAATTTGTATATAAAATTTTATTTGTATTCAATAGTATCTTTTATCATCTATATCTGTTACAAATTGAACATTTTTTTTATTTTTAATATTCTAATAATTCAAGATCTCTTAGTTAATTTACAAAATTTTTCATTTTAACTGATTTCATTTTTATTAATATTATATATTTAATGGATAAAACGTTGAATTAGTATTATACCGGTTTATGCACTAATCTCCTTTGAAAGGATAGAAGGTTAGTTGCTTCTCTAAGGCAAAAAAGGCTGCAACGTGCAAAAATAATAAATTAATTAAACTGCAATTAGTAGTGTGTGATTTCAAAAGAAGTAGTCGCGAAAATGGTAATGGATATGAAAGTTAAAATAGTCAGTTTCGTTAGAATGGATCTTATTGATAATTGTTAAATAAATAATATGAAGGTCAAAAAGAGGGGAAAGGTTGTAAAAAGAGCCGATCCCCTTGTACATATTGTTATATTTTTATAGATATAGATTAAGATAATATATAGAACCCATTTAAATTTAATTTAATAATATTTTTTATTTTTTTATTACCTTTTTCTATATTAATGAGGTGCCTAAATTGTTTTTTTTTTAAATAATAATTCATTAATTTATATTTTTATATATTATTAGTCAATTTTGTTGACAAAACAATTTCGTATACTATTACATAAATTTTGGCAAATAGTGGCAGTTTTATAGTCAGATAGTGGCGGTTTTATAGCCGCTGCAAAACAGATAGCATCGATTGTCCATTAATGGCAGTTTTCGCAAACCCCTGGAATAACTGCTGTATACTAGGACTTTGCTGCGGATCCCTTTTGCGATGGTTTATAACCGTTGCTAGATTTGAATAATGTTTAAAAATTCGGCGTTTGTATTGTCACTATTTTGCAACCGTCGCTAAAACTAAAACGAAAATATAACATTACGATCTTATTGCAGCGATTCTATAAACCGCCGTCATATTTTGTTTTTTTGTTATTAGTTCTTTTCTCGGTTTGGTAGGCATTTTACTCTATTTCATAATCAATAATTTTCTATCTTGTATTTTGTGCCATTTTTTATTTTTGTTTAATTTATTAGAAAGTAATTAAAATAAATAGCGTTCAATCAAATCAAAACACACATGCAAAAATAATATATATAAAAGTAATTTGTCATAAGTGCATCATTGGCTATAAACTAAAAAAAAGTATCTATCCTTAGGTAAATAAATAGTAAAGACAAAATCAAATAGAATTCTATAGTATTTGTACCAATTGATTCAAACTCATGATTTTTTTTTTTTTTTTTTTGCAGGTTATCATTGCCAGAAGAAGATAGATGGCCTTTCACAAGATAAAGTTGGTGTGCTCCCTAAAGAATCCAGCTATGCAGCAATGTCAGGTGACAAATTATTTTCTTGCTGTTGAATGAGGTATCTCAAAAGATTTCCATTGTTTGTCTTTTCATCTTCTCTTTTGCTGCTTCAGCGTTTAATTCGACAATCATCTCTTGATACTCCTCTATTTGCACACCAGAGTCTGACTATTGTGTAGTATTACCAAAAAGCTGGGTGAGACATAGTCCAAAATCTACACCACAAACTCATACTGGGTGCTCCTTTCTAAGGACTTGTGCAAGCGAATCATTTTATGAAACTTCTTGGAGGATTCATCTTGGCTCTAAAATATTCGCAATCGCTTGTTGTAAACATGCTAGAATTTCATTATAATGATTTTAAATTTAGCAATATAAATACAAAACTAGAACTAGACAATTTTAAAATGATACTTACACTAACAACATGCACATCATCATGGATATAGCCATCCTTTCTTTTATGAACCATATTCCATATCTCTCCTCTACTAATGTGCTTTTTCTGTAATTACTTCTATAATAACATTGATATTGGCACAATCATATAACTAACAAATGAATATTACAAAACTGAAGAAATATGTGAAACAAAATAGAAATTGACTACCTCTTCATCTCTTCATCTCTTCATCTCTTCCATATCTCTTCGAATGATTTAAAGCATTTTATTTGAACGTATCCTATAACTGAATAGATAAATACAAATGAGTGCCAGATGAATTAATAAGTCTTTTATGTAGCCATATTTAGTTTAGGGGAAAGAAATATAAAGGGTATTTTGGGAAAAAGTTTTCCTCCTAATGCTATCTTTAAAAATTTTTGTTGCACTATGAATAATATGTATTAACTTGATCTATGCTATTCTAGTTGCTCAATGTTATTTCTTACATTAAAATTGAATTTTGTAGGGACTGCATGAATGAGAATCAAAGTACCAAAAAAATATTGGATATATTTTTGTCACATATGCATCTAGCTAGGATGAGCTTAGCAGACATACTTGTTGAATTGGATGTAAGTAAAATAAAGAAAAAAATTATTATAAAGAACTATTAGAGAGATTTAATTATTAAAAAGGATCATTAATATAAAAATTATTAAAAAGGGTTAGTTTCTATAATATATAGAGAGAATGACCAAATACTTTCTTAGAGAAACAAATATATTCTTTGATAATTTTTTCATTTATTTCTTTTTTGTGAATATATTTTCTTTGATTCTCTGTTATATTCAAATCCTTATTTACACACCTTCATCTATAACAATCATTTGACGTTGTAAATTCCCAAATCTCCAATTCACCATTAGTAAGTTGTCTTCTTATTCATATTTTTTTTTACTTGTTTATCTTTATTTGTTTGAAATTGTACGGTTTGAAAATATAACACTTATTCTCGTTCTTCTTATCTAAGTATACCTTTGCAATCTCTTGCATTTTAATAAGAACCATGGATGAGATTTCTTCCGTAGAAAATTATTTCTCTTGATCTTGTATGTAACAACAATCATAAGTTTATAATAAACACCTTCAGTGACCTTAAATGGCCACATGTCAATTAGAACTAAACACTTGAAGAATTACAGTATCATGTGTTCTTTGTAATTGTTTCTAATATTAATAATAATAGCTCATTAGTATAATTGTTTCTAATAATGTTCATGCTCCAGTTCCAAATGAGATACTCCATGAGTGTGATCATGAGGAATCACGAAAAGTGAACCATGTATATGCATGTGATATAAATGACTTGAACTGATCCAATATATTTTTGTCAATTTAGCAAACAACCATCAAAGATGGCTTCGGCATCTTTTTGACCAAGCATATCAGTCCATGTATTTCTTCAACAGATTTAAAAGCTTCCTACAAATGGGTAAGCAAATTATGATGTTATATTTGTTAACAACTTTTTGGTGTCAAACCTAGTAAAAATAATTTGTGAATCACCACTAACCTACCAAAGTTCGAGTTCTGTTGCAATTTTCAGCTGCTCAAACTTTGTATCCAGATACAGTTGCAAGCTCTCCGGAGCTGAAAGATCTGGCCTGTCACGTTGATCACGATACTTATTAAGATTGGCCAAATGGTTTCTTATGATTTCGCATATATAGTCTGCGGAACTCAGTTGTTCGCTTTTGTTGCTTACAAAAAATAATAACAAGAAGATTACAATCTTTAAATTATCATTCTTTGCTAGCAAGTGCACAATATAAGATGACAATAATATCAATTAAGTATCACCCATCAAGAGCACTTCACACGGTCAGATATACAAATTATTGCTATAGATAAAGGTGTGTCAATAAATATTTAAATATAATAAAATATTAAAGAAAATATATTTACAAGAAACAAATAAATAAAAAAATTACTTTAAGTATATATGTTTGAAAACTAGTATTATACTTTTGCACATCTGCTACGACTATTTTAAAGAAAATCGTCACTATACAAATATTGAACGACTGAGAGAAATATTATCCCAATAAATTTCTACTACCATACAAGCTACTTTAATATGTGTAACTCAAGCTATGACTGGAACAATACAAAATACTATGACAATGAATTTTATTCCGTATTTGCTGCAACACAAGATGATACGAGTATTCTTTTTCTATAAAATTAATTTTATTATATTCAAACTTGTATAACAACATATTAAAAGTTAGACAGTAAAAGTAACATTATTATATAATTATATATGAGATACTTCAAGCACACGATAATATAAAGATTACAAACATATAATACATCAGGCCATGTACGTACTATCATACCTAATACCTTTTGACTTTATCTTAAACGGAACCTTATACAAGGTATTTATATATAGTTGTTTTCAAACGAAATTAAAACCCAAATATTGGTATATGTTATGTTGTTCAATTGAAAAGAATTTGATATATTTTTTTACTAACAGTTACAAATTTGGATATTGAATCCTCTCCTAAAGAATCAACTTTAGACATCTTTGTCTAAATTTTCACACATCTAACAATATATATGGGCCAATCAAGACCTTATTCTTGAGCAACAGATAATTATATATTAAATATAAAACAATTGCATATATGCAGAGAGATATATTTAAGTATATCATATGGCCACGCTGCGAAGAACAACAGTTTCAATAGTGAGACCAGGACCAAAGCCAAAAAGCACACCCCAATCAAGTCCTTCTCCAGTGGTTTTAAGTCCTCCTTCAAGGGACTTCTTCCTCATCAAATCCATAATGAAGAACACACACGCACTTGACATGTTACCATAATTGCTAAGCACATCTCTAGTGGTTTTCATCTTCTCAGGCTTCAAGTTAACCTTCTCTTCAACTTGGTCCAAAATTGCACGTCCACCAGGGTGTGCAATCCAAAATATTGAATTATAATCAGATATACCTAGTGGATCAAAAGCTTTACTGAGTGCATCATTGATGTTTTGTGAAATAATATCCGGAACACTCTTGTTAAGATAGAATGTAAGTCCAACTTCACGAAGGAGACCACCGATGGCTCCATGGCTGTTAGGGACAAGTTGTTGATCAGTTGAAACAATCTCAAAGAGAGGATTCTCAACCTCTGGAACAGGATCAGAACCAATGATAATCGCAGCAGCTCCATCGGCAAACAATGCTTGCCCTACAAGACTATCCATGTCTGTCTCACTAGGACCACGAAAAGTGACTGAAGTATTTTCAGAACAAACAATAAGCACACGAGCATCCTTGTTGTTTTCAGCCAAGTCCTTAGCCAAACGAAGGACAGTGCCACCAGCGAAGCAGCCTTGGTGGTACATCATGTACCTCTTGACGCTTGGGTCAAGCCCTAAGAGTACAATGAGTTCGTAATCAACTCCAGGCAACGCAACACCGCTGGTGGTGCAGAAGATCAAATGTGTGATCTTAGACATTGGCTGACCCCATTCCTTGATTGCCTTAGTTGCAGCTTCTTTTCCAACCCTTGGTACCTCCCTGATCATCATGTCTTCCCTTGCATCCAAGGACGGTGCTTTGTATGCGCACATGTTAGGATTTTCCTTCAGTATTTCTTCCGTTAGATACATATGTCTATTCTTGATCTGTGTTCTCTCACCTGAAATAATAATATGAAATTCACATCCATGAATATCCTTGTTGAAGTATAGAAAATTATATATATGTGTAATAATTGGATTGTGATCATTTTAAACTCGAATTGACACAAGTCATTTGCCAAATATAAAAGTTGTTTATTCTTTACTTTAAAATTGTTATTTTTGTTATATATTTTATCACATTTTGAAATCTTGTGAGTTATTCTTGTAGTAACTTGAATCTTCATTAGATACCATTTAACAGTTTATATAAAATTTTATAATTATAGAAATGATATCATCATTAAATAGTTAATATTATTATATTAAGCAATGAATATGATAGATTGTATAATGATTAATTATTGCATATTAATTAATCTAAAAGAAAAACGATAAATTTTATTTTGATAAATATTAAATAAAATTAAATTAAAACACTTAATAAAAATACATACAAATGCGTTGAAACTTCTTCTTGAGATCGGTCATGTGTTCGCTATTGGTTACTCTAAAATAATAATCTGCATATGTACTCTGATCAACACAATTTGATGGATTTGCTGTGCCAATCGCCAATACAGTTGCAGGGCCTTCTGCCCTTTGAACCTTGCGAATCTCACTCACAGCCACCATCCTTTCTTATCTGTATCTTTTGGGATAGCAAAGCTTAGCAATGTTCTTTGGGATAGCAAAGCTTATTAGCTATGTTGTTTGGTATTTTGGTGAAGACTTAGGCAGGGAGAGCGGGGATATTTATATGCAGGAGAGTAGGGGCATATGTGGAATTAAATGGACTATTGGGAACTTACATAGAAAACGGGCTCAACTCAAAAGTGTCGTAATAGTAGTGACAATTATTTTTAGTCAACTTCAAACGATGCATTCTAGCTTCTTGGCTGTTTAATTGTTTTACTTTGGCTGTGATTCATTATTGTGCGGATGGCAGACAAAATTGGCGGCATATTTGTTTAGAGATCTTTTCGTCTTTACCGATTGATGTATATGGGTCAATTTTTTGTGCTTGGTAGAATATAGTATTTATTATTTCTTTTCTTCCTCTTTCTCTTTTTTTTTTTTCAATCAAATTTGATTTGCTTTGTTAGAAATATCTTAGTTTTGGGTATGGATTTTGAAAGCTTGTATTTAACATGAGAATATTATTAAAGTATTTTTCAAAAAAATTACATAAAAAAGATAAAAGATTTTGTGGTATTTAATGTGTTTTATTTTTTGTAAAAAATAAAGAGTTTATTTTTTTTCTTTTTTTTTTCCTTTGGAAAAATTCCTTCCGTTTATCTCATGCATCCAATCATATTATAACAATCTTTTATTTAATGTATGGCGGCCCTGTTTAGTTATATAAAACTATTATTCGTACTTTAAAATTAGTTATTAATATATTTGTGTATAAATATATATATAATTTAATTTATTTTTAATGTATATTTATATTCTAATATATATTTTATACTGAAAACTGAATTTAGTAGTTGATTTTACTGTACACTTAACATAGTCGTTATTTATATTACATATATCTATCCAAGTGTGAAGGATATGAAGAATTTTTTATTTTTAATATTGGAGTGGTAGTGGTGTTTTTTTAAAATGTGGATTGTTGGGTGTGTTATATTCAAATATGGGATCGTTTAATTAGAGAAGCAGAAATCGGACCGTCCAATTTGTAGGGGTGCAGAAATCGGACCGTCCGATTTGTGGGAGGTGCAGAAATCGGACCGTCCGATTTGTGGGAGGTACACAAATCGGACCGTCCGATTTGTGGTTAAAAAAAAAAAATTTAAGGTACAGAAATCGGACCCTCCGATTTCTATACTTCCACAGTTTTGAAAAATACCAAAAATTACAATGTTAAGGAATATCATCACTTCTACTTCCATAACAAAAAAAATTAGCCGGATATGAATAGTTAGCGGGTACACGTGCTTATTATTACCATTACATCCATGTCTTGTTGAAATTAAATCTCTTCTTCGAAGCAAAAATGTCATCATTTTTATATAAATTTGAACATTCAAAGACGATGTGTTTGACTGGGTGTGTGAGGTGTTTGGTGGATAACATGACATTGGAGTCTACCAGCATATATGGGTCTGGTGTTAATTAAGTAGTCTTGCTTGAACAAATTAAACAATAATATGTTTGACTATATAGTTTTATACCGCTAGCTAGAATTTTTATTACTAGTCACTCTCTCATCACTTTACCAATGCAAAAGTTATTTTCATCAAAATTAGTGCAATTCACAACCTATAAACTTATAAAACTCTGGAATCACAAATATTTCTCAATATATATGATCTCAATTATCTCAAGAATAAATTGAATTTAGCATGATATCAAGGGCAATGTCATAGAAAAGCTATGCAGTGATACCTTTTTTAACATCAAATATATATAGTCACTAAATCTGTAACGAAGCTTACCACCACCAATGTGTATAACAGGGATTGGAGTTTAATTTTTATATAAAATTTTATTTTTGTTTCAACAGTATCTTTTATCATCTATATCTATTAAAACATGTATTTTTTTTATTATTTTTAATATTAAATTATTCAAGATATATCTTAGTTAATTTACAAACTCTTTCATTTTAACTGGTTTCATTTTTATTGACATTATATACTTAATAAATAAAACGTTGAATTACTATTATGCCTGTTTCTCACTAATCTCCTATATAAAAAGGATAGGTGCTTCTATAAGGCAAAAATGGTTGCAAGTTGCAAAAATAATAGATTGAACTGCAAGCAGAGTGTGATTCGTTAGAATGGATTTTATGGATAAGGAAAAGGATAGAAAAATAATTATTTCTAATCAGCTAATTTTAAACAATTATTGCAATTAATAATCATTCATTTTGTATTTTTTTAAAATAAAATTTAAATAATGACTAATTAATAAAAATTAATTAGTATAAATTGTAATTCAAAAATATTTGTTGGCTTATTGGCTAGACCCTTATTGAATGATTAGATAAATTTATATTCACGAAAATTTAGTGAATCTTTCTGGGGTGGATACCTATATCCTATCCCTGTAGATATTTCGAGGGTTCTCAATTAATTTCTTGTCACAAATAATATCTACGGATACTGATTTTAGTAGATTCTTTTGCCTTCCTAACAGAGAAATTATTGCTTAAAGAAATATTGACAGTTCCTTCTCGTATCTATGTAAATGGTATTTTCTTTCTTTCTATTTATGAAATTGTTGGTACTAAAAATAGATTTTTTCGACAAGACATTTTGATTACTAATTGTTTCGATTACAGAAGTAGAGACGAGCAAACTAAAATCGAAGAAAGATGGTGCAAAGAATGTCGAAGATGAAAAGCAATTACTTGAATACCAAGGTCGTAAGGAAGACGTGAGATGTCAAAACTTGGGAGTCAAGATTTTTTATAGTCAAGGCAGGATCGTGGCCTGAGAAAAAGGAGGAAGCGAGATCGTGGGCAAAATTCTTCATGGTCAAGCCTATTCAAATAGTCTATAAATAGGAGAAGTTCACAAGAGTTCAGTCCCAGTGACGCAACAGAATATCATGGAGTGCAAGTGTATGAGTGTCAGAAGTTCATTTTTATTTTATTTTCCTTTGTTTTCTTTCTTTTCCATTTTAATTCATTTCTTTTTATTTCTTTGCTTTCAATATTTTATTGTTATTTTGCTTTCTTTCGATTTTAATTTTACTCTTTCATTTATTTAAAGCTTACATTTTTTTTGTACTTCCTTTTATTTGCTACAATTTGCCACCAGTATTTTGACGCAGTTTATTTTGACATAAACACTTAGTAATTCCTGCGTCAAGTCCACTTTTTTTCAGAATAGTCGTATTTATTTCTCGAACTGAAATCTTGATACAAGATTGATTCGACACCCTGTCGAAGTTACCAAAAATCAAGTGAAACAAAAATATACTTTATTCCTTTCTTATATAAGATTAAAATAATATAAATTTTAATCTACTTATCCATCAATAATTATTATAATTTTATATATGAATGGAGATAGATATATCAATTTTGCACTAATATTCCCAATGTAATTGACGGACCAAACATGGATCCCCTAACTTAATTTATTTTTGGCGAATCAAAACCCAAAATTGAACCTATAATCCTAAAAATTAGAAACAATATAGATTCAGAAGCAAAAATCCCAATTAAAAACCCTAAAATCAAAATCCAAAACCTCCCAAATTTCACAAAACCAATTGAAAATTGATATATATTTTCTCTGTCTTCACTAGCTATTGTTGTTCACCATCATCATCATCAGGCGCTTCTGTAGTTTAAAAAAAGTGTTGTTAAATGAGTGATTTTCTTGTAATGAAATAATAATACTAATAGTATAAAATATATATTTATTATTACTGTCTATTTTTCTTGATGAGTGGAGACCTTGCTGAAGTTTAAGTATAATTAAGGTGCACTATGTCTTACGAAAAAAGAGAAGGGTATTTACCCATAAAACACATTTCACCATTTCTTTTATATTACCACACAAACTAGCATCGTGTTTTTTGTTAAGAAATTAACGTCTCACATTTTTTTTCTCATATATTTAGAATTAAAAAATCCTTAAAAATCAGTATATTAATTAGAATCAAAATTCTCTAAATAAAAAATAAAACACGAACAAACTAATCTAACAAATCAAAATCAACTATCAATAAAAGATAACATGAATAATATACAAGATAACATGAGTATTCTTTTTCAATAAAATTAATTTTGTTATATTCAATCTTGTATCAAGTGACAACATATTAAAAATTAGACAATAAAAGTGACATTATTAGATAATTATATGAGAGGCATCAAACACACGAGCGATAATATAAAAACTTACAAACATAATACAACATCAAGCCTTGTACTATAATACCTAATACTTTAAACTTTATCTTAATGGAACCTCATACAAAGGTGTTTATAGTTGTTTTTAGATAAAATTACAACCCAAATATTGGTATGTGTCATGT
The DNA here is from genome assembly GCF_059453495.1 of Arachis ipaensis. NCBI lineage: Eukaryota > Viridiplantae > Streptophyta > Magnoliopsida > Fabales > Fabaceae > Arachis > Arachis ipaensis. Next base: position 12,962,967 of record NC_142439.1, on the reverse strand, counting down.
TGCTCATCAATTGAAAAGAATTTGATATATTTTTTAATAACAATTACAAATTTTGATATTGAATCTTCGCATAACGAATTAACTTTAGACATCTTTGTCTAATTTTTCACTCATCTAAGAATATGAGACATTTAGAATCTTATTTTAGAGTAAAAAAAATTATTAAAAAATAACATAATTGCATATATGCAGAGATATATAATTAAGCGCATTATATGGACATGCTGCGGAGAACAACGGTTTCAATAGTGAGACCAGGACCAAAACCAAAAAGCACACCCCAATCAAGTCCTTCTCCGGTGGTTTTAAGTCCAGCTTCAAGTGACTTCTTTCTCATCAAATCCATAATGAAGAACACACACGCACTTGACATGTTACCATAATTGCTAAGCACATCTCTAGTGGCTTTCATCTTCTCTGGCTTCAAGTTCACCTTCTCTTCAACCTGGTCTAAAATTGCACGTCCACCAGGATGTGCAATCCAAAATATTGAGTTATAATCAGATATACCCAGTGGATCAAAAGCTTTACTGAGTGCATCATTGATATTTTGTGAAATAATATCCGGAACACTCTTATTAAGATAGAATGTAAGTCCAACTTCACGAAGGAGACCACCGATGGCTCCATGGCTGTTAGGGACAAGTTGTTGATCAGTTGAAACAATCTCAAAGAGAGGATTCTCAACCTTTGGAACAGGATCAGAACCAATGATAATTGCAGCAGCTCCATCGGCAAACAATGCTTGCCCTACAAGACTATCCATGTCTGTCTCACTAGGACCACGAAAAGTGACTGAAGTATTTTCAGAACAAACAATAAGCACACGAGCATCCTTGTTATTTTCAGCTAAATCCTTAGCCAAACGAAGGACAGTGCCACCAGCGAAGCAGCCTTGGTGGTACATCATGTACCTCTTGACGCTTGGGTCGAGCCCTAAGAGTACGATGAGTTCGTAATCAACGCCAGGCAACGCAACACCGCTGGTGGTGCAGAAAATCAAATGTGTGATCTTAGACATTGGCTGACCCCATTCTTTGATGGCCTTGGTTGCAGCCTCTTTTCCAACTCTTGGTACCTCTCTGATCATCATGTCTTCCCTTGCATCCAACGACGGTGCCTTGTATGCGCACATATTGGGATTCTCCTTCAGTATCTCTTCTGTTAAATACATATGTCTGTTCTTGATCTGTGTTCTCTCACCTGTAATAATATGTAATTCACATCTATCAATATCCTTGATGAAGTTTCAAAAATGGTAAATATATGTACTGAACAAGTTATTATTTCTAATTATGAAAATTTAAATGGTGACCGTAAAATATGTAAATTTTCATTTGTATATAATTTTGTTAAACTAACCCAATTTTTATAGGATATAAGTTGGTTTATATTTTTCATTGTTTTAATTATCAGTGTTTAAATTTATGAAAATATTTGACGATGGACAAAATTTTTTCTTTACGTTTACCTTGTATTTGAATAGCTAATAATTCTCATTTCTCCCTAAATCCTTTATGGTGAAATAATAAAATGAGAGTTTAAAATATTATTAGAGTTTACCCAATACGTTGTACAAGTTTATTGATATTTTTAATGAAACTAATATGCATGACAATTTCACTTTTTTATCTTTACTAAAATTTTTTTTTTTACTGTTTGGTATGATATGTTATATATTGTGTATTAATTAATATAATAATAAAATAATAAATTTTACTTTGATAAATATTAAATAAAACAAAAGTAAAAATAAAAAATACATACAAATACGTTGAAACTTCTTCTTAAGATCGGTCATGTGTTCGCTGTTGGTGACTCTAAAATAATAATCTGCATATGTACTCTGATCAACACAGTTTGATGGATTTGCTGTGCCAATTGCCAGTACCGTTGCAGGGCCTTCTGCCCTTTGAGCCTTGCGGATCTCACTAACAGCGACCATCTTTTCCTAGCTGTGTTCTTTGGGACAACAAAGCTTAGCTATGTTGTTTGGGAGAGCAAACTTTAGCTATGTGCTTTGTATTTTGGTGAAGACTTAGGCAGGGAGAAGGGGAATATTTATATGCATGAGTAGGGGCATATGTGGAATTAAATGGGTGAATTGGAACTTTCAATTGAAAACGTGCTAACTCAAAGTGTCGTAATGGTGACAATGATTATTATTTAATTAGTTAACTTCAAAAACGAAGTATTCTTTTGCTTTGACTTTGATTGATTAATTGTGCATGTAACATGTTACTTACATATTGTGTAGTTTTAGTGTTATTTAATTCATGATATTGTGTGGATGGCGGACCAGATTGGCGGCATATTTGTTTAGAGATCTTTCCGTCTTTAGTAATTGATGTATGGGTTCATTTTTTTGTGGTTGGTAGAATAAAGTATTTATTTCTCTCTCTCTCTCTCTCTCTTTCTTTTCAGTCAACTTTAATTTGGTTGGTTAAAAATATCTTAATTTTTGAAAGCTTGCATTTAACATGAAAATATTATTAAAGAATTTTTTAAAAAAATTTACATAAAAAAAATAAAATTTTGTGGTATTTAACGTGTTTTATTTGTTGTAAGAATATAGATATTTTATCTTTTTTTTTTATTTTTTGTAAAAGATTTCCTTTCTTTTATTTCATGCATCCAATTATATAATAAAAATTTTTTATTTAATGTGTGGCGGCTCTGTTTATTTAATCAAAGTTGGATAGGGTGTACTGTGCTGCAGAATTGTTAGGGGAAGACAAGGGTGCGGGTTTGATTTCCGTTTTTATTTTTTCGTTTTATTTTTAGTATTTTGTTTTTTAAATTTTATAAAACAAAAAAGTAAAAATAGTAAAAATAATAATTTTTTGTTTTTTTATTTTTATCTCTTACTTTTATAAAATTTAAAAAATAAAAAATATTAAAAATTAAAATAAAAAATATAAATGCCCGAACGCACCATAATATTTTAGTGAAAACTTAGGTGCAGTTGATTTCACGTAAAGTTGATACCTGAGAGCCGTTAAATGATTTGACTGATTTGACTAAATTTTCATCTAACGGCTCTCAAATATCAACTTCACGTGAAATCGACTTCACCTGAGTTTTTACCTAATATTTTATATATTTGCATCCAATTACGAAGGATATGAATAGGTGCATCCAGTAGGTAGTTGGGCACACATGCATATTATTTCCATTACATCTATCATGATACTACTGGTGCCAAAACATTACGTTGACAACAAAAGATAACATGAATTAATAATTATATTTTTGATACTTTAATTTTTTTTAAGTAAATTTTATTTGAATTTACTTAATTTTTGTATAATTTTTTTTTTACTTTTAGAATTTATCAAGGATTGAATTTTAAATTTTTTGGATATAAAATTTTGATATCATATCATGATATATACCATTCATTCTAAAAATTTAAATTAATAAAAAAAAAATATAGATAGATATATAACATTATCCAAGTCATGTTGAAATTAAAGTTGCACACACGTGCTTATTATTTCCATTACATCCAAGTCTTATTGAAATTAAATCTCTTAGAATTGCAAAAATATTTGTGTCTGATTTATTAACTAGTGGTACTTAAGTATATTTATAATTAAGGTGATCTTGTCATTTTATATAAATTTCAATATTCAAAGACGATGTATTTGACTGGATGTGTGAGGAGTTTGGTGGGTGGATGACAATAATGGAGTCTACCACCATATATGATTCCGGTCTTTAATTAAGCTACGGTTTTTTTATGTCATGTTTAAAAACCGTAACAATAGAGATAGTCTATAGCAAGGTTCCGAAAATCAAATCAATCAATAAACCGGTAAGATGATTAGTTCAATAGTTCAACTGGAATTCAACCGGTTTAATTAAATATAAAATAAAATTATTAAAAATTCTATTTTCAAAAATAAAAATTTATATAGCAACAATCACAAACACAAACTTATACAAATTAAATGCAGTCAACAATTAAGTATGAATTAGTAACAAAGATTTATACAATTTCTAATCACATCAACAAACCAACAACACATGCATCATTAGAACACAATCAACAATTACATCTAAAAGTTCAGAAGACAAACTCAGAAGTCAAAATCCATTACAATTAGACAATAACATCAGAAATCAACAAAAAAAAAAAATTAAAAGAAGTACCTTCAGCAATCAACAAAATTATTTCAGAAAAATTAACTCAAAGTCATAAGAGCAGTGGACCTGAACAACCGTTAGAGGACGAAGGTGAAAGCAAGGGTTGTTACTGCTACAAGAAAAATACCCATTCAGCTACACTTTTTTTAAGTTACATTTGAAAAGCGTAGCCTATTCCTTGAATAGGCTACGCTTTTTTGCATGGTGCCCTTTTATAAGAGAAAAGGAAACACTATTGAGGCATCACTTCAAAAGCGTCTCCTTAGATATTTTAAATATCACTTATAAAGTGTAGCCAAATCTAAAAAGCTATGGGTACACTTTTTAAACCAAAGGGAGCACTTTTAAAACGTAACTCATTTATTAAGTTTTGGGTGCGCTAGCTTCAGAAGTGTGTCCTAATATTAAAATACCAAATAAACACTTAGTGAAATTTTGTTTGCCCTCAATCGATCACCCTCAGTCCCTCATCCTCACTCGACACACACCCTCATCCTCACTCAACAGACACACGAAAGAGCGAAGAAATCAGAAAACTAAGGGGGAGAATGGGAAGAAGAAGAGAGGAGAGGGAAGGAAGGAGAGAACGACGGCGGCTAACTGGCTAGGGCTCTGTCATCGTCGTCGTCGAATGCCAGTGAGAGAGAGAGAGAGCTTGAGGAAGAGAGAAAACGCAATGGAGGAGAGAAGAAAGGGGTGCTCTATCGCCGCTGAAGCTCCACCGCCGCTGCTAGGGCTTGTTGTCATCGCCGCTCTGCCACCGCCAGGCTGATGTACCGCTGCCGAGGATCTCGAAGGGATGTCTTGCCAAACCCGTTACCCAGTTTCCGTACGCACCTGCTACCCTCTACGGCGTTGGAGTTCCTTCAAGCTGAGCTCGAGCTTCAGGAAGCGGCTTTGCTTTACATTCTTAGTGGAATTTGCGTTTTATTTGTTTATTTGTTTATTTTTTCTGAATTGTTACTGATTCTGCTTCGCGTGGCGATGTTATTTTGGAATAAAGAGGGAAGAGAGGAATTGCTTGTAGTGTTACTGAGCCACATTCAGATCCTGAGGGTGACAATGAGGAGGTACTTTCAGTTTGCTTTGGTACTATATCTGTTGAAGAATTTGTGAGTTGGTTAATTTGTTGTAATTGTCAGGTTAGTTAGAAATCAGAAGTTAGTTTGTTTGTTTCAGTTTTTGACAATTTGCTGCACTATATCTATTAGGCTAGCATCTGTTATAACAGTTATTTTAGTTTCAAAAGTTAGTGTCGATTAGTTTCAAAATCTGATCATTGTAGAACTTGACAGGAAGGAATTTGATTCAAGAGCTATAATCTTGCATGTTTCTAAATTCTAAGTGGTCAGTTCAGTCCCCTATTGCAGCTCAACTATGTTTCCTGAATTTTGATATCAATTAAAAAGCAAAATAGAAGATTTGCTAATGACTTTCAATATGATGCTACAATTTACATTTTACAAAACACCATATATGAATCAGTTGCTGATCCTTTTCTATGTTCTCAGAAGTTATATTATTTTAAACACCAACTACCAATGCACGTTCAGCTGATTTACTCGGATCAGTGTCACATTGGAACTAACCTTCTTTCTTTGTTTTTTCAGTCTAACTCAACTGTGTCATCATTTGGATTATGAAATAGATCTTGTGGATGTGAAGTGTTGGAGTTGGCACAATGAGGTTGTTGGAGTTTGGGTGCTTGGTTGCAGTTCTATGTGGTCTTCTTGTGTATGTGAAAGTTGAGATTTACATTGTAACTGTTGAAGGTGAACCTGTTACTAGTTATGGAGGTGGAATTTATGGTTTTGAAGCTACTGTTGTTGAATCTGATGAGAAGATTGATATCAATAGGTAGGTAATTGCAATTACATTTTCCTATGAATTTTCCATTTTTGTTTTTTTCCAATGACATGTAAATATGTTTTGAGGAGGCTAGTTAATATGATGAATTCTCTTTTGGTGAAATTAACCTTCCAAATCTAGTTAATATGATGAATTCCTTGAACATAGTGGTTGCTTTCAATTTCCAGCTTCAAGCTATATTCCTCTCTGATGCTTTTTTGGGTTATGTTTTCTTTGCTTTGGGTGTTTTACATGGAAATTTGATTACCAATTTAAATTCTCCTTAATCACATAAACCCGGAATTCATCTGAAAACTAAAGAATTAAGCTATGTTTTTCTGTAGGCAAACAAGATTTAATCTGTTATTTATCTGATTGATTATTTATTTTATTTTTATGTTGGTTATGGTGTACAAATATAAAATCAGGACATGGATTTGTTGTTGGAGATGAAGGGTACAGGCAGGACAGTGACATTCAGAAAGTTAAGCTTTCAAGGGAGGCATTGACACAGCTCTCCAAGTTAGTTGAGTCCAGAGTTAGTACAGGGTGAGTATCTTTTTTTTTTTTTTGTGTGCAGCTTATGAGAATTTCTTTCTTCTTAATTGATGTTGGAACCTGGAAGTGCTCATTCAGTTGTGTAGGTGATGATGATATTTGGATTGATAACATCGGATAAATGTGTGAAGCTCTAAACAATTGAGTGAATTTATAACTAATACCTTATGAACTATCATCTGTTTCCTCTGGTTGAGATTGTTTACTGAATTTTGATTCTATCATTTTAGCAGATCCAGAACTTGAAACATCGGTTCTTTCAGTTTGATAAGTTTTATAACATAGCATAACTTTTCTTGTTAGAAATCTAAGTCAGATTTTTCTTGTGCAGTCTCGATACGATCTTAACACTATTCTATTCCTTTTGGAATTGGGGCTGCTGCCAGGTTAGATTAAACACTATCTACCATAAATCTTCTGTTTGCATATCTAGAGGCTGTGGATGGCAGCACCTTGGGCCTTTCATAAATCTAGGAGCATTCTACCTATGTGGGATTTCACTTGCTGCAACATTTGCATTTTGGGTCAAATTAAGAGGTAGAGAACTTTGGATTGGTATGACCATCTTTTCTAAGTTCAAACAGCATCCTCCCCCTCTCCCTGTAACTCATATTTGTCAATTTGCACTAGGTTCCATTTTTCTGATCTTATAGCTGATGAAGTCTCTAGGTTAATTTTAATTTTGTTGTTTGGATTTTGTTTGAATTTAATTAGACTTGAATTTTTAGGTTTAACTTAGTTTGAATTAGGATTTCAAATTAGAATTAGCTTTAGTTAGTGAACTTTGAACATGTTATTCTAGTTCTTGAGTGTTGTATTGTTGATAGTTTGGATAATAATTCTTGATTTATTTTATGTGAAAGCTGATTAGATTCTTTATTCCATTGGGTGATGTATGTAAAAGCAATGTCGGCATTTTGAATTTCGAAGAAGCAAATTTAGAGAAAAAGAAAACATGTGGATATGTATCTTTACTTTTGGGGATGTGAACTGATTTTCATGCATTAATTAAAAACATGGTTTGGTGCTTTATCTTTTTGTTACTAAGATTCATATTCATTTTGCAGCTTCTATTTACACCAATCCTGGATGGAAAAACACTTTTGTATTCAGTTGTATCAACTTTTGAGGTGAGAATAGGAATCGCCTTTGGAAGCGGTGGAAGCCAGTCACTTCCCGCCACTGAATGGCCCAATGTTTCTTCTTGTCTGGTGTGCTTCTACTACGTTTGATTTAATATAATTGTTCCAAGAAAAATAATAAAATTTGAGTTGTGTTGTTTTTCGTAAAAGACTTCTATTTGCGGTGCTGTTGCAGAAAGAATATGAACTTCAGTTTTGATGCAACTCTTAGAAATTGTAATGCATTATGGATTATGAAGCTGATTCTATGTAAATGGATATCAGCTTGAAGCCTTTCATGTAATCATGCTTATTTTGAATTTAAATTTTTGTAGGAAAAGCTTTTTACTGACACCTTGGTTAAGACCATGGTGGAAGAAGCTTTTTACTTTGCCTGCTGGTTATTTGATGAATAAGGCTGTTGGTGGCAGTATATATATTAGAGTGATTTCGGTTAGTAAACTTTCAAGGAGTTGCTTCAAGGGGGTGGGGGGGGATCTAGGAGGCCTCAAAATGGTACAACCAATTTCTCGGTGGACTGTTTTGATGACAAGGACCTACAAACATTTGTCGAGGTAGAAGTTGGGGACTTAATCAGGAGAACAGATGTCAGACTTGGATCAACCCCTCAATGGAATGCACCATTTAATATGGTTTTACATGTTGGAAACCTTCATTTCAATCTTTATGAGCCTCATCCCAACAATATCAAGTGTGACTACCTAGCAAGTTATGAAAACAAGGTACCAAAATAATTACCATGTCAGGTCAAATAGTAGTTACGTTCTTTAGTCTTTATTATGTTTTGGAAACTACTTCAACTTTTATACAGCAACCGAAACTTGATGCAAAAAAGTCATTGATTGATTCATTGTTTCTTGTGTATTATGCTTCATTCCTTCATTGTGCAAACCAAGCTTGAAGCAGCTAAGTTGAAGTGAACTGCACTGCTGTTGCATTTGTTAAGCATACACAGATATCTCATCTCTATTCATGGACTACGAGAGGATTCACAAACCTCATGTCATTTAGCTCCATTTCAATTTACCTTTTGCACTGTCTTCTTCATTATGGAGTTCAAATTAGTCAGCCACCGTTGATGCCTTCCTTCTAATTTGTTAATTAAGTTGTTTGTTATGCAGACTGGAATAATTTCCCCAAGTAAACTGAGGATGAAGCTTATAGGTCACAGAAAGAAGGATGGATCCAACAGTAACTCATCCAGAACTTTTCCTTCCAGAATTGATAATGCTGAATTTGTCAACAGTTTACTACCCTCTAACAATGGCAACCCTGACGATGAAAGTCTGCATTTCATTTCTTTCTATTTCTTGTGTGTATATGATGAATGGCAATGACTTCATTAATTCCTTAATTCCAGTTACATCTCCCAGCTTAGAAGTTCCCTCGTTAAAGACTCAGTATGAACCAAAGGGAAACGGTGATACCGGCCTTACCAAGATACAGCATCTTCAAAAGGCTGATGGTGGAAGTTCAAGCACTATTCACCCGGTGAGAACAATAGAAGAGGAGAATCTTGATTATGACAGTAATGCTAGCTCATCCAGCTTGATTTTTAATAGTCCTTCCTAGAAAAATGCTCTTTAGGCCAGATTTTGAGATGGATAATTGATTTAGAATATGTTTAATTTGGTGGGTATGTTTAATTTAGTGTGAGATGTATAAATATTCAAAATTATGTTCATTCTAATGCTTTTGGTTCATTATAAATATATTTTTTGTTGAAAGATCATTTTTATTATTTAAAGAAATTATTTATTATTATGTATTTATTTTTATTTTATAATATTTAACTCATTTAATTAAGAATGTAAAATGATACATGTAATCATATTACTAAATATTATGTTGTACAAAAAATTATTAGAATATTATATATATATATAGAAAATTAAAAAAAAAGAGGGACCTAAGGCTACACTTATAAATGGTAGCCATGGTATACAATGTGGCTACGCTTTACAGGTGATGCAGTAGTGTTGAAAAGCGTAGCCTATTCTGGCAAAAATGGAAGCTGAAAAGCGTTGCCTTTGGTCCTAGATAGCATCACTTGAAAAGCGCACCCTATTCCCAAACGTCAAAAGCGTAGCCTTTGGTGCAGAAAAGCGTAGCCTTTGAGAATAGGCAACGGCCGAATAGGAATCACTCCAAAAAGCGTAGCCGTAGCCTAAGGCATCATTTTTTTCACTTTTGGCTACACTTTTCAAGTGTACCTGAATGGGTGTTTTTCTTGTAGTGTACTGTGAGTAAGCAATAATCGTGGGAGAGAGATGCGACAGCGAGGAGAAGATCTCCGAGGAGACCTTCATGATGGTAATTAAGGAGAAGAGCTCCGAGCGCAACGGCGAGAAGAGGACCGATCTGTAGAGACTACTTCTGGTTGTGATGGCACAATGACAGAGACACAACTTCAGAGTGGCCACCGCCGATGAAGGCAAAGACGACGACGCCAACAGCAGCCCCGAGAAGACCTGGCAACGCAAGGAGACCCTTGAAGAGGAGACGGCGGGGCTAGCGGCGTTGTAACTCAGCTTGAGGTTTTTTTTTAATTAAAATTATAAAAAGCGTTAAAAAACTGATCAGTTCACCGGTTTATTGCCGGTTCGACCGTTTTTTCACTAGTTTTTTGTCAAGTGGTTTTTTGTGTCAATCGGATAGACTAGAGAATCGGTTCCTGATTAATCTGATCAAACCGGTTAGTCCGGTTCGATTTTTAGAACACTAGTCTATAGTAATAATTTTTTATTTATAGTAACAATTTTGAATAGTGCTTTTAGAAAATAGATTTTTGTCACATAATTTAAAAAAAAAACGTCACAATAGATGTCAAAGATCAAGGTTTTGAATGTTCACCTTTTTTAATTGAATTATTTCAGACTTTAGATCAATTTTTGTTATGTCGTATTTAAAAATTGTGATTTAAAAGTGTCTACTAAGGTTTTCAAGTTTCAATTTTTTATCTTACGATTTAGTTTTGGATTTGTGTTCCTTGAAAGTGGAAGTCTGGAAAGTACTTACTACTTTGATAATTCGGTTTTTTGAATACCAAAGAAAATGACAAGAGTTAAAGTTGTCCATGCATGATTCTCGTTAGTAAATAGCTGTAATTAGCATTAGTTATAGTGTGTTGACATAGGGCTATAGTGGAGGATAATATTTCTGCTATCGCAAATGTTAACAAATCACCGATGATTCATAAACAAAGTCACAAAATGTAATTGATTCTATGACTTGTTTACACTTATATATATAGAGTTTAAACTGATGTTGTAGCAGTTATTAGTTACAAGTGTATCAATATCTTGGTTTGTGTGATACAGGGAAACTCAAGTATACTGTGTTCCCAGTCTGAAAATGATTTTATCAATTGAATTTCTCTATTCCCCAAGAAAGCGCCAGCCAAAGGATCGGACGATGATATAATTAAAGAATCCTACTTTAGTTGCAATTACTTAATTAATATTTTGGTATCATTAGGATTTTTTGTTAGAGGTTTTTCCTATAAACATTGTGATAATATATATAATATAACTAGAAGAGCTTATTTCTTTTCTATTAGACGATATTTCTGTATTGTTTTAGTATTTATGTTCCCTCGCCTTTAACTTTACAAGTTTTGTAAGAGGGATAGAATTTTGATATGAGATGCTTGTAAACTAATGTGTATATATATATATATATATATATGTATTTCCTGTGAGTATGGTACTTTATATTGTGAGTATGAATGTATGTTAATTAAAAATTCGGTCTAAGTTTTAAACAAGCTCATACTTTAGTATTAAATATTATAAGAGTCGTCGTAATACCTGAACTATCGTAAGACCCTTATTGAATTATTAGATAACTTTTTATTCAGAAAAATTTAGTAGATCTTTGTGGGGTGGATACCTATATCCCATCCCGGTAGATATTTCGAGAGTTCTCAATTAGTTTCTTGTCACAAATAATATCTACAGATATTGATTTTAGTATATTTTTTTCCATCCTAACAGAGAAATTATTGCTTAAAGAAATATTGACAGTTCCTTCTCGTATCGATGTAAATGGTATTTTCTTTCTATTCATTTATAAAATTGTTGGTACTAAAAATAGATTTTTTTTACCAGAAGACATTTTGACTACCAATTGTTTCGACTACAGAAGCAGAGACGAGCAAGCTGAAGTCGAAGAAAGATAGTGCAAAGAATGTCAAAGTCGAAAAGCAGTTACTTGAAGACCAAGGTAAGAGAATAAATGGAATGTCAAAATTTGGGAGTCAAGATTCTTTATAGTCAAGAAGGCAGGGTCGTGGCCTGAGAAAAAGGAGGAAGCGAGATCGTAGGTAAAATTCTTCATGGTCAAGTCTATTCTCATAGTCTATAAATAGGAGAAGTTCACAAGAGTTCAGGGACTTCAATAAAAAATACTTCACCATCACACCAAACTCTGCAAAAATTTTCAATCCCAATGACGCAACGGAAGATCATAGAGTGCAAGTGCATGTGAGTGCCAGAAGTTCATTTTTATTTTATTTTCCTTTTTTTTCTTTCTTTTTCATTTTAATTCATTTCTTTTTATTTCTTTGCTTTCAATATTTTATTGTTATTTTACTTTCTTTCAATTTTAATTTTACTCTTTCATTTATTTAAAGCTTACATTTTTTTGTACTTCCTTTTATTTGCTACAATTTGCTACCAGTATTTCGACGCAATTTGTTTTGACACAAACGCTTAGTAATTCCTGCGTCGAGCCCACTTTTTTTAGAAGAGTCGTATCTATTTCTCGAATTGAAATCTTGATACAAGCTTGATTTGACACCCTGTCGAAGTTACCAAAAATCAAGTGAAACAAAAATATACTTTAGACTAAAAGACAAATAGGTCTCTGACCTTTTAAAACGGAGACATTTTTGTCCCTCAAGATTGGAAAATACATTTCGATCCCCCACATTTTAAAACGGGAGACAATTATACCCTTCCGTCCGTTTTGGGCCAAAAACGGCAACGGAGCCAGCTGACATGGAGGGGCAGTGAATGACGTGGCCGTTACACTCGCTGAGGTGGATTGGGACAAAATTTAACTAAACAAATTCGTCCCTGAAGTGCCAAACGACGCCGTTTCCACCGGTGAGCCCTATTTCATCCAAACGCAAGGTGGAAGTCATGGCCGCTGCTTGTGCGATCGTCCATGATGAGCGAGGGGGGTTCTTCATGCACAAGATCTCTCACAATAAGAAACAGTTCAAAGGGGTTTGATCCTCCTCCACCTCCTAGATAATACTCATTGGTTTTCTTCACAAGCTCCATGATCCTAAGGTGTTCATCTTTCACAACTTTAAGCTCCTCCTCACATTCCTCTACAAACCCTTTCATTTCCTTAACAAATCCACCTCTCTCATTGTTCTCGCTGCAACATTTGGTTACAATCTCTCGAATTTTGCTAACACGAGCATTGAGAATGTATAACATCCTAATGAAATTCTGATGATCAATTATTGCTTCTTTCTTTACTTCAGATAACTCATCCTTTATACCTCCCAATAACACTTGTAAACCAAGCATCAGATACTCTTTCTCTGTCTCATGTTGCACAAGGCTATTATTGTTTTCATTGGAGTTGCTTATATCACCGTTGATTTTGGGAATGTTATGCTTTTGATTCATAGCTTCTCTTCTTCCTTCTGACTGAGCCACCTGCTCTACAATGAAGTGTAGCAAACTAGTCTTCCCATCAATGCTTTTCACATCAGGAAGCTTCCTAAGAGCACTTAGGTTGAAACCTTGTGCATTTCCCCTAGAAGTTCCGGCATTCATCCGGTTTCCAGCTTTGAGAATTGCCTCAAGAAACTTCAGTAATAGGCCACTAGCCCTCATCTCCTTGCAACCCTTTTCAAGAACTTTGGCTTCAATTGGTTCTTATGACTTCCGTGAAGCGCACAAGCTCCAAAGGCGCGTGAAGGATGGTGACATTGCAAGATAACTTAGAGAGCAACCAAACTCTCAAACAGAAAGATAAAATAAACACAACTTTACCAAATCACCAAACCATGAAGAAGATAAACATCAATAAAATGAACTCAAATTCATCATATTCAACAAAGATCCATCAAATTCTAAGTCAAAATAACGAATCAAACAACCCCCAAATCAAAACAAAAACTTCTTTTTTTTTATCTATTTTGGGAAAAGATTAATAGAAAACTGACCCTGTAGAGTGTGTTCAAGCACTTGGAGCAGCCACCAAGACCAGGAAAGCCATTGACATTGTTGGTTCTACTGATGCAATTCTTCTCTAACTTTCTCACAGTTTTATCCCCAACAAGTTCACCATTTTCATTAACTAAAAATGCATCTGGGCAACTCAGAGGGTGAAGCCTTATCCCACAGAAGCAGAATACAACATCACATGTCTCATTGGGTCTTTTCAGCTGAATCCCTCTCACTTTCAGTGCATTCTCTAAGTCATTCACACATGTTTCTGAGTCATCTGGTAACAATGGCATCTCATATGACAATGATGATGTGTGGGTATGGCTATGGGTTAATGCAGTGGAAGAATATGCAGAGTATAACCATGATGCAAGAACAGGGCAGCACCGTATGCGGTAGAGCTCCATGTCAGAACCACCACCACCACCGCCTCCACAAGCATTCTTTATACCGTCAAAGAGTTCATCTGAGAGTGTCAAGGGGCAACCTTTGACATCAGATTGTTCAGGGAATGCAGGGATGGTTGCTGTTGATGGATGAGATGGGCCTGGGCCTGGGCTTTTGTTTGGGAGGATGGGCTTAAGGGTTTGAAGGGTTGTTGTTGATGATGAGTCATTGCACATGCAGCAATGGAAGAAGAAGATGATAATGCAGAAGAGGAAAAGGGTTAGTGGTAGTGGAGCTGACATGGTGTTTGATGAAATGTTTATGAGAGAAAAAGAAAGAAAGGGTATAATTGTCCACTAAAATTTCGTCCCAATCCACCTCACCAACTGTAACGGCCACGTCATTCACTGCCCTTCCATGTCAGCTGGCTCCGTTGCCGTTTTTGGCCCAAAACGGACAGAAGGGTATAATTGTCTCCCGTTTTAAAACGTGGGGGATTGAAATGTATTTTCCAATCTTGAGGGACGAAAATGTCCCCGTTTTAAAAGGTCAGGGACCTATTTGTCTTTTAGTCTATACTTTATTCCTTTCTTATAAGATTAAAATAATATAAATTTTAATCTACTTATCTATCAATAATTATTATAATTTTATATATGAATGGAGACAGATATATCAATTTTGCACTAATATTCCCAATGCAATTGACGGACCAATACATGGATCCCCTGACTTAATTTATTTTTGGCAAATCAGAACCCAAAACAAAACTTATAATCCTAAAAATAAGAAACAATATAGATTCAGAAGCAAAAATTCTTAATTAAAAATCCAAAAATCAAAACCCAAAACCCCCCAAATTTCACAGAACCAACTGAAAATTGATACATACTTTCTCTGTCTTCACTAGCTATTGTTGTTCACCATCATCATCATCAGGCGCTTACCTCGCTCATTAGAGATTGATGCTTCTCCTCATCAAAAACCTTGACTCTTCAATAGATTCATCGGAGCAGCGAATCAACCTTCAAAACGTGGTTTACGTGCTTACTCGTTAAAATAGGAGGGGTCGCGAGAGAGCAGAGCGTGCACAGACTTTTTTCGACACTGAAAAGGGAGAGGGAGTTAGAGAATGAGCGAGAAGAGATAATGGAGAATGAGATAGAGAATGCTTACCTGGTGAGCGCGGTGATGAGCAGTGACGGTGGAGAAGAGATGATGAGACGAAGGTGAAAACGAAAGAAAACGGCAAAAGAACACTCTCTTAGCTTTCTGTAAGACCCAGAATCTTTGAAAAGTCTTATTATGATCAAGTCTCAAATCCTACAGTTATTTATAGCCTTAATTTCAGAGATTATTTTATTAAAGATAATTAAGGCAAGTTTTGATTTATTGAATTTGAGATAAGTTATGGGTATTATCCAATTTTACAATTATTGGATTATTTTCTATATTTAAATCATATAATTGGTAGTTGTGAAATAAAAAGGATTTTTATATGATTTTGGACTAAATAATTAATATTTTAGAATATTGATATTACTATTTTGGAAAATGAAGAAAATAAGTATATTATTTCTAATTATTTGGTGGGGACATTTTATTGAAAATAATTTATGAAATTGATGAGCAAATAGTATTTTTATACATTATTATTAATGGATTAGAATTTATTTCTAATTACTATATTATCCCTATTTTTAAGTGAAATTACTAAAATGCCCCTAACCCTAATTTTTGAAAATAAAATCCTAACCCTAAAAACCCTAACCCATTACCGTTTCCCATCAGAAGCTGCAGTAGCAGCCGCAAGCCCCTTCTTCCCCCCCCCCAAAATGAAAAGCACACACAAAACAGGGGAGGAGAACTTCTGAGAGAGATGAGGGAAAGGGAGGAAGCACGGCGCCGGCGGGCGTCACTGCCGCCGCGCCGCCGTGTTGCATCAGGGAGGGCGAGTGAGCGAGCAAACAGACACGAGAGGGAGAGGATCGCGCCGCCACGGTCGTCCAGGAGAAGCGCCGGAGAAGCTGCTGCGCGGCCCAGAATCCGCGTTCAACTCGCCGCCGTTCAGACTCCAGTTGCTGTCACCCTTGTGCAGGCGCCGTCGCGAGGTAGCCTTGCATCCGCCGCCGTCTTCGCGGGGCTTATGTGTGGCCGCGGTTGCTCCTCGCCGTGGATCCGTGTCGTCGTCCTTCAGCCATCACCAAAGCAGAGACGCGCGAGGGAGGTGGACGCTGCCAGAAGCACCGTGCCGCCGCCGCTGCCTGTGCTGTCGTTGTCGTCGCCGACATTCTCGAGCGCCGCCATCAGAAATGGTTCAGGTCGCCGTTAATGGAGCTGGTTGGGGTTGTTCCAAGGCTTTGCCGCTGCTGCCAGCTCCTGGGTGCCGTTCAAGTCGCCGCTCCTGCCGCCCAAAACTTCGCTGCCGTCGCTGGAGAACTTTGCCGGTAAGGGTTTTAAATTTGTGGCTTCGGTCATTTTGAGTTTCGAGAAGGTTTTGATGCTGTACGGCTCTTCCAGTTGATCCGCCGGAGCTTCTGGCCGCCGCCGGAGCTGTTGCCGGGCCGGTTCGAAATCGTAGTTGCCTCATTGTGTTGTTTCGGTAAGAAATTATGTTTCGAATGATCTCGCGTTAGTATTCTGTTGTGTTCGGTTAATGAATACGAGTTTTGATAACGTGGCGTCGAGTCCTGATTATTGTATGTTACGATTAGTGTTGCTATGGTTATTGCGAACGTGACTGGAAGCTGAGGTTTTGGCTGCCGGAATTGTGGTTGTGGATTTCGGGTCGAGGCGGAAAGGACTTTGTGGCGCGTTTGAGTTATGGATTTGCGTTTTGAGGTAGGGCGCTTTCCGAAAACTATAGTTTATTATTGGAATTATTACATATGGGTACTGATGTGAGATATTGTGTATTTGGTGATTGTATCTGCCTTATGTATTATTTGATTGACTCGAATGACTATGGATGTTGGTTTGGCTGAATTGTTGTGTGGCTTGTGAGATGTAATGTTTGAAGTTGATTCTTTAAAGATTTGAAATGAGTTTAATCCGTTGAGGATTGGTTTGAATTGAGTCAACTATTTTGATGATGTGAAGATAGAATACTCTTGAAATTCAGCCTGGGTTGCTTTAATTGATGTGGTTTTGATAAATGATTTATTGCTGAACTGATTCTTTAAAGCTTTGGAAATGAGTTAAATCGGTTGATATTGAGTTGATTTTTGAAATGGTTTCCTTGAGATATGCCACTGAGGCGATTGTTGGACTTAGCTTGTTTTTGAATTGATTTCTGGTTTTGAGCTGTTGAGAAGGAATGAGAAACAGTTTAGTTGGGACCCGAACCGGGTGGCAAAAGTCCAAGTTTTAGGGGAGGTGCTGCCGAAATTTCTATAAAACCTGAGTCTTTATTGAAATGTTGTCTGGAAAATGATGAGTTAAAGACTTCTGCTATTTTATTTGAATTATCAAGAAAAGGAAGATTCATGCTTTCGAAATGAGTTAGTAAAGAGGAAATTGTGATTTAGTCTTGCTTCTTAAGAAAGGCATTGTATCTCTTTCAAGAGAAAGTTATTTAGATGAAACTTGTGTTTTAAAGCTGTTTGAATGCGAAAAGGGTTTATGCCTTTGAATTTGACTTGGGGGTTTTAATTAAAGGAGTTTCAATGACTTTGAAAGAACCTGAGTGTCTATTGACAAGTTTCATTTTGAAATGTTTTGAGAAAGGTTTGAGTACTCTTTGAATTCTGAATCCTTGCAAGACTAAAACAATTTTAACAGATGAAACGTTTTAGAATTTGTCATGGGGGTTAAAGCTGGTTTTGCCTAAGTAGAGGAAACGGCTTTGAAGGAAGTAAATGATTACGTGACTCGGTTTGGCTTGGATCCTATTTTATTACTCAAATCGGAAAGCCAATGTTTTAATGATTTTAAATGAATTTGGCAAAATGAGTTATGCTGTTCTCCCCTAAGGACTTGGGACTCTGCCGAGGAACTTTTGTTGCAAAAATCTCATTGTTGGATGGGTGATTTTGAATGATTCAAAAGGAATCTTTAACTTTCCATGGTTTTGGAAGTTTTGGAAAGAGAATGCCAAGAGTGGCTTTGTTTTAAAAAGGGAACTCACTTTGAGTAAATTCGGCTTATGAGCCTGAGATGATTTGAGAAATGAGATTTCTAAAGCCAATGCTGAAAAGAGTTGAAACTCGATTTCAAAGTGAAATGAATTGAGAAAATGATTTATGGCTTAAATGCCGACTTTATGAATTTAATGATGTTGATTGGTGGAAGTGATGTTTTGTCGTGAGCCGGAATGGCTGTGTATGATTATACATATTGGTTGGTTCTGGATTGAACCGTGAGCCGGAATGGCTGTGTATGATATGAATATTGGCTGGTTCTGGACTGAACCGTGAGCCGGATGGCTGAGATGGATGTTGATCCATGGATGAGATTGAATGCATGTTTATGCTGAATCATTGATAAATGTGAATGTTGCACTTCCACTATCTGAGATACGAGTTTCCCTGGGTAGTAGCAGTGGCTAGCCACCACGTGCTCCGGGTCGAGACTTGATACTCTGTTGACCCTATGTCGTAAGTGTGGCCGGGCACTGTGAAAGGCCCGGATGAGCTCGCCCCCGTAAATATTCACCAGTGAGGGTGATGGATATGGATCATGATTATGATCAAGTTTATGATGAGTATAACTCGAGTTGGGGATGCACGACAGAGGGACAGTCCAATGGTTAGCTACCAAGACTTGTCGGGTTGGCTCTATAACCGACAGATGATATCATCAGCCACTAGGGACAGGCATGCATCATATGCATTTGTGTGACATTGGTTGGGTGTGCATATTATACTTGGTTTGCCTATGTGATTAATTGCTAACTGTTCTACTTGTAATAACTGTTTGTTTGTGCTTGAACTTCCTATCTGTGTTTGCATCTGGGACTCTGTTGGATTTGTGGTGATTGGTTGTTGGTTGGATTGTTTGGGCCTAGGGCCGTGGTTGGAAAGAGATGAACTGATGGTTGATTTCGGTTTTGTGTTTCTGGTTTGGAATAAAATTATGAAAGGCTATTTTTGTTCCGCATAGATAAACCGTTTTGAAAGGCTTTTGAGTTTTGAGAATTGAATGGTTCCTCTTTCAGTAAAGATTTTTGACTTTACTTTTATTGAAAACCGTGTTTTTGAAAAGAGGCATAAGAAGGTTATTAATCACTGGTACGGTTTATCTTCATGTATCCTATTACAGTAATTCCCAAAAACCCTCTACTGAGAATCCTTTCGAGGATGATGTTCTCACCCCCCTACATTTTTCCCCTTTCAGGATATGGGCGCAGAAGTTACGAAGAGTTCTTTTAGTTGTGGTTGAAATGCTTTGTATTGCTTTAGACTATTATTTGTACCCTCGCCTTTATCTTGA
Source organism: Arachis ipaensis (assembly GCF_059453495.1). Taxonomy (NCBI): domain Eukaryota; kingdom Viridiplantae; phylum Streptophyta; class Magnoliopsida; order Fabales; family Fabaceae; genus Arachis; species Arachis ipaensis. Next base: position 12,943,262 of record NC_142439.1, on the reverse strand, counting down.
GATATTCTGTAAGAGGGATAGGAATTGTGTTGGATTATGTTTGTGATATTATTTATATATATTTATGTATATATATGGATGTACTCTTTATGAGTTTTGTAAGTTGTATGGTATTTATGGACGTATGTTATCGGATGAAAGTTTTTGGGAGCGGTATTGCGGTTTAAAGTTTCAAACAGGCTCATATTTTAGTATTAAATAAGATAAGTGTCGTCGTAATGTCCGACCTATCAGAGTCGCGCAGCCGGAAGCGTGAGCTTTGGTAGTTAGGGTGTTACATTATGGTATCAGAGCAGTTCTTCCTGTAGAGCCTGAGGAATGGACTGACTATGCTTCAATTGCATGCTCTGAGCGTTTGTCATGGAATAGGTCTTGTCAAATGACGAGAATTAGAGCTTTATGCACATGACGATCTATTGATTAACGCTATTAGTCTTGCATTGCATAATTCCTGATATTAAGTTTGGCCGGCTTAATACCAGTGAATCTTGTATATAACAGCACTAATGGGTTATCATAGATGATATACGAGTTTTGAGTGAAGCGAATCGCTGGTTTTGGAAACGTTAGAAACTATTTCTCGAGACTGTTCAGTTGTGTATCTTGGATTTTGTTCGAGTCGACCTGTTCTTCATACCCTAACTTGAAGTTCTTGTTTGCTACTCCTCCTGAAAAGTAATTTGATGCTTCCACTCTGTTTCTCTATTCATATGCATTCTTGTTTGATCTTAAGTGCATATGCTTGTTTAAAATCCTTGTTGCATCTATCTTCCTCTGTTTGAGTTCTTCTTGATTCAAGTATTCTTTGATATAGCCTTGAACTTGTCTTAATGTGCTGTGACTTTTAACTCCGGGTTCTGATTCCATTCTTTGAGAAATTGTTGATTCAGTTTTTCTCTTACTGGACAGTGATCACAACCAATTTTGAGATTTTATAAATTGCTGTTGATTAGATATATACTTTTCTATATATGAGACTTTGAAATTATTTATGCAGTTTAACAACTATTTCTTTCTAATACCTTGTCTGTACTTTTACTGGTTTACGCAATTGCACTTACTTTAAAAGTAAATTTGACTTTCTAGTGATTTTACTATAGCTCCAATGGACATCTTTATTTAATTGTGTATTTGGATATTTTTCAAAATTTTGGAAAGAAAGAAAGAACTTAGGTGCAGTTGATTTCACGTAAAATTGATACCTAAGAGTCGTTAAATAATTTGACTGATTTGACTAAATTTTCATCTAACGGTTCTCAAATATCAACTTCACGTGAAGTCGACTTCACCTAAGTTTTTACCTAATATTTTATATATTTGCATCCAATTACGAAAGATATGAATAGGTGCATCCAGTAGGTAGTTGGGCACACATGCTTATTATTTCCATTACATCTATCATGATACTACTGGTGCCAAAACATTACGTTGACAACAAAAGATAACATGAATTAATAATTATATTTTTGATACTTTAATTTTTTTTAAGTAAATTTTATTTGAATTTACTTAATTTTTGTATAATTTTTTTTTTACTTTTAGAATTTATCAAAGATTGAATTTTAAATTTTTTGGATATAAAATTTTGATATCATATCATGATATATACCATTCATTCTAAAAATTTAAACTAATAAAAAAAATAATATAGATAGATATATCTCTAACATTATCCAAGTCATGTTGAAATTAAAGTTGCACACACGTGCTTATTATTTCCATTACATCCAAGTCTTATTGAAATTAAATCTCTTAGAATTGCAAAAATATTTGTGTCTGATTTATTAACTAGTGGTACTTAAGTATATTTATAATTAAGGTGATCTTGTCATTTTATATAAATTTCAATATTCAAAGACGATGTATTTGACTGGATGTGTGAGGAGTTTGGTGGGTGGATGACAATAATGGAGTCTACCACCATATATAATTCCGGTCTTTAATTAAGCTACGGTTTTTTTATGTCATGTTTAAAAACCGTAACAATAGAGATAGTCTATAGCAAGGTTCCGAAAACCAAATCGATCAATAAACCGGTAAGATGATTAGTTCAATAGTTCAACTGAAATTCAACCGGTTTAATTAAATATAAAATAAAATTATTAAAAATTCTATTTTCAAAAATAAAAATTTATAATTAGCAACAATCACAAACACAAACTTATACAAATTAAATGCAGTCAACAATTAAGTATGAATTAGTAACAAAGATTTATACAATTTCTAATCACATCAACAAACCAACAACACATGCATCATTAGAACACAATCAACAATTACATCTAAAAGTTCAGAAGACAAACTCAGAAGTCAAAATCCATTACAATTAGACAATAACATCATAAATCAACAAAAAAAAAATTAAAAGAAGTACCTTCAGCAATCAACAAAATTATTTCAGAAAAATTAACTCAAAGTCATAAGAGCAGTGGACCTGAACAACCGTTAGAGGACGAAGGTGAAAGCAAGGGTTGTTACTGCTACAAGAAAAACACCCATTCAGCTACACTTTTTTTAAGTTACATTTGAAAAGCGTAGCCTATTCCTAGAATAGGCTACGCTTTTTTGCATGGTGCCCTTTTATAAGAGAAAAGGAAACACTATTGAGGCATCACTTCAAAAGCGTCTCCTTAGATATTTTAAATATCACTTATAAAGTGTAGCCAAATCTAAAAAGCTATGGGTACACTTTTTAAACCAAAGGGAGCACTTTTAAAACGTAACTCATTTATTAAGTTTTGGGTGCGCTTCAGAAGTGTCTCCTAATATTAAAATACCAAATAAACACTTAGTGAAATTTTGTTTGCCCTCAATCGATCACCCTCAGTCCCTCATCCTCACTCGACACACACCCTCATCCTCACTCAACAGACACACGAAAGAGCGAAGAAATCAGAAAACTAAGGGGGAGAATGGGAAGAAGAAGAGAGGAGAGGGAAGGAAGGAGAGAACGACGGCGGCTAACTGGCTAGGGCTCTGTCATCGTCGTCGTCGAATGCCAGTGAGAGAGAGAGAGAGAGCTTGAGGAAGAGAGAAAACGCAATGGAGGAGAGAAGAAAGGGGTGCTCTATCGCCGCTGAAGCTCCACCGCCGCTGCTAGGGCTTGTTGTAAGACCCGGTTAATTAACGACTAATTAACCCATAAATGAGAATTTATTCTATAAAGCCAAAAATGTTATTTTTATGGCTTAATATGATAGAGGAGATTGAGACGAGAATTTCGGTACCAATTTTATAGAAATCGGACCAAGATTGGACCGAACGGGCCAAACCGGGCCAACCGGACCCAAAGTGGGCCCTTGGCCCAACATAACTAAACCCTAAAACACTTATTTCAGCACTCTCTCTCCTCACTTATCACTCAAACACGCTGAAATGGAGTAAGGGAGGGGAAGAACACTCTCTCAAGTTCTATCTCTCACTTGATCTTCAAACCACCATAACTTTTGATCTAGAGCTCCGATTGCCGCACCGTTTGCGGCCACGCGTTCACCGCGAAGATCTCTACAAAACCCATACAATCAATCTTGAGGTAAGCCACGTTTTTATCTTCGAATTTCCAGCCTTGATTTCGAGTTTCATGAGCAAAAATATTGAGATTTTGGGCTCTTTGATGTTATAGGACCCAACTCTCTTGAAGGAGAAGGTTAATCTTGTCTCCTTGGACCTTGGGTGTGGTAAGATTCTCAACCCTAGTGTAATTTGTTGTTCTATGATGTTTGGGTATTGAGATGTTGTGTATGGATATGATGATTGTGGCTTAGGTTGTGTATATGTGAATATTGGAGCTTGATTGGTGATTTTGGAAAGCTTGGGAGAGGGTTTTGTGTGATAAAATCTGTTCTTGGAGGTGTTGAGACCTTGAGAGCTTGTGGACAAGTGGTTTGGAAGTGTTCCGGTTGAGCTTGGGTAATCGGCTAAGGTATGGTTTCGGTTTCCCGTATCTAATATGTAATGTGGTAGGAAATACTTAGGCTAGAGGCCCTAAGATAGGAATTGAATTGTTGATGTGGTTGAATGGTTGAGATATATGATGTGATCATATATGTGATTATGAATATTGATGCCTTGATTGTGTGATATATGAGAAATGCATGTTGTGATATATGCTTGATGGATGATTGAGGTTGAATTGATGGGTGATACCATGTTGATGGTGAGTATGATGTTGATTATGTATAATGATGGTTGATTGGAAATGGTATTATTGGAAATTGGGATGAGGGAGGATGTATGACATGATATTGTGTTTGTCCTTTAGCAATTTGATTGAGAAGTGTTAAAAGGGTTGGATGGTGATTTTGGAAATTTTGGTAAAGTGTCAATGTGTGAGTTGAGGATGGCTTGTTGTTGATTTTGGTACATTTCGAATGATTTCAAAGAAAAGGCTTGAAATTGGCATGTTTTGATTGATTTTGAAAAGAGTTGAAAGTGACTTGTTTTGAAAATGGCACTTTGTGGTTTTGTATGAAAACATGGTTTTTGGGCATACTTTGACGGGACATAACCTGGACTAAGGATCTCTGATTTGTGCCAAATCTATTTAGAAATGAAATTGGATCCGGGATGTCCATGCCGTTCGAAGAACGGGTGAAAAATGATTTAAAATGAGAGACTTATGACCGTCGGAAGATTGGGGGTTGAATCTGTGAATTCTGCAGCTTTTAACTTAGAAAATTTTTAGCAGAATAACCCTCCGCGCGTAGGCGCACTTGGCGCGTGCACGCCATTCTTCCAGGAAGCACCATCCACGCGTGCGCGTGGTGTGCGCGGGCGCGTCGATGCGCTGCGCCATATTCCCAGCTATTTTCCAGAGAGTTGTGCCAGAATTGTGCCAGTTTTGTGCCTGGGCGCAAGAGCACCCACGCGTACGCGTGGCTGACGCTTGCGCGTCGTTTGGATATTTTTCAACCCGCACGTTCGCGCGTATGATGCTTGCGCGTCGATGAGTTTTTGGCCATCCGCGCGTGCGCGTGGAGTGCGCGTACGCGTGGCCTTGTTTTCATCCCAAAGTTGATTTTTGAGTTTTAAAAGCCAAATTTCATACTTCTAAGCCTCCGATCTCACCACTTATATCTTAAATCATTATGATATGCCTAGCATGAGGAAAAGGGCTAGTGAATGTGGTAACTTGCGAGTGAAGCAAGGGAAAAATGAATGATCAATGATGATCAAAGATGATTACGTGAGATGCGGAGAATGGCGGTGGAAGTGCTTGTTATGCCATGGGCCGAAGGGCCGTAATTGTTAATGAATTGGCTGGTTATGGATTTAACCGTAAGCCGGATGGCTAGATTATTGCCGTGTTACGGCGGAGCCATGATTATGGCTAAGTATAAATGCATATATGCTGTTGAATGAATTGTGAATGTTGCACTTCCACTATCTGAGATACGAGTTTCCCTAGGTAGCAGCAGTGGCTAGCCACCACGTGCTCCAGGTTGAGACTTGATACTCTGTTGACCCTATGTCGTAAGTGTGGCCGGGCACTGTGAAAGGCTCGGATGAGCTCGCCCCCGTAAATATTCACCAGTGAGGGTGATGGATATGGATCATGATTATGATCAAGTTTATGATGAGTACAACTCGAGTTGGGGATGCGCGACAGAGGGACAGTCCAATGGTTAGCTACCAGGACTTGTCGGGTTGGCTCTATAACCGACAAATGATATCATCAGCCACTAGGGACAGGCATGCATCATAAGCATACTACATGAATTGTTTGAGATTGCCTATTTGACTTCATATTACTTGCTAATTGTCTAAATGCCTTATCTATTCCTATTTGTAAATCTCTTGTCTGATATAACTGTGTTTGCTATATTATACTCCTGCTGGTGGTTGGGAGGTCTGAAGGAATTGGAAAGGGAAGTATTAGTTAGACTGAAGAATCTTTAGTCAGTTGCCACTTACGGTTTAGTTTGTTTATAAGCTTTGATATTATCTGGAGAAAGTTCTAGGATTGCCTTCGGCTTTCCTCTATTATTATGTATTATATATGTGAAAGCTGTTACCGTGCTGGGGACCTCTGGTTCTCACCCATGCAGATTTTGTGGTTTTCAAATGCAGGACGCGAGGCTTCTCGTTGAGGCATGCTGGAGACTTCTGGATTAGCGAAGATCCTTTGTTCTCGGGACTCTGTTTTGGGTTATATATCTTGTTTAGATACTTTTATCTCCATTAAATAATACAAACTGTGATGACTCCTCTTATAGGAGGTTTTGGAGAATAGGTTTCTGTATTTGTGTCCCTTTGGGTTTTCCTTGGGGTTTTCCTTATTTTATTATATGTATATATTGCTATGCTCGGACCGGTTATCTTCGCGGCCGGATTTTGAGCCTTGTTATTCCCGTTTTTGACACTCTTTATATATATGATCTCGCATTCGCTTATCCTTTACTCGTTACGTTATCGATCGGAGTGTAGCGCTTTCGAGTTACGTTTTTTTGTTTACCCCTTTTTCTATAAAGGCTCCTAGTTATAATCAATCATTCATACTACTATACGTACTCAATTTTTATTTTAGAGGTCGTAATACCTTGCCATCTCTGAATTATGACTTAAGCATAAGATTCTGTATGGTAGGGTGTTACACTTGTTGTCATCGCCGTTCTGCCACCGCCAGGCTGATGTACCGCTGCCAAGGATCTCGAAGGGATGTCTCGCCACTGTTGTGCTCTGTCGCCGCGCTGTCGTCGACTGGAGCTCGCTGTTGAGCTGCTGCACCGTCTCCAAGATGTTGCGTCACCGCTCATCTCTTCTCCGTCGCCGCTCATCACCGTTGTTGATGAACATGCATGGTTCAACTTGAATACCCTTTTTTTCCTTATTCTCGCCAAACCCGTTACCCAGTTTCCGTACGCACCTGCTACCCTCTACGGCGTTGGAGTTCCTTCAAGCTGAGCTCGAGCTTCAGGAAGCGGCTTTGCTTTCCATTCTTAGTGGAATTTGCGTTTTATTTGTTTATTTGTTTATTTTTTCTGAATTGTTACTGATTCTGCTTCGCGTGGTGATGTTATTTTGGAATAAAGAGGGAAGAGAGGAATTACTTGTAGTGTTACTGAGTCACATTCAGATCCTGAGGGTGACAATGAGGAGGTACTTTCAGTTTGCTTTGGTACTATATCTGTTGAAGAATTTGTGAGTTGGTTAATTTGTTATAATTGTCAGGTTAGTTAGAAATTAGAAGTTAGTTTGTTTGTTTCAATTTTTAACAATTTGCTGCACTATATCTATTAGACTAGCATCTGTTATAACAGTTATTTTAGTTTCAAAAGTTAGTGTCGATTAGTTTCAAAATCTGATCATTGTAGAACTTGACAGGAAGGAATTTGATTCAAGAGCTGTAATCTTGCATGTTTCTAAATTCTAAGTGGTCGGTTCAGTCCCCTATTGCAGCTCAACTGTGTTTCCTGAATTTTGATATCAATTAAAAAGCAAAATAGAAGATTTGCTAATGACTTGTTTTTTCAAAACACCATATATGAATGAGTTGCTGATCCTTTTCTATGTTCTCAGAAGTTATATTATTTTAAACACCAACTACCAATGCACGTTCAGCTGATTTACTCGGATCAGTGTCACATTGGAACTAACCTTCTTTCTTTGTTTTTTCAGTCTAACTCAACTGTGTCATCATTTGGATTATGAAACAGATCTTGTGGATGTGAAGTGTTGGAGTTGGCACAATGAGGTTGTTGGAGTTTGGGTGCTTGGTTGCAGTTCTATGTGGTCTTATTGTGTATGTGAAAGTTGAGATTTACATCGTAACTGTTGAAGGTGAACCTGTTACTAGTTATGGAGGTGGAATTTATGGTTTTGAAGCTACTATTGTTGAATCTGATGAGAAGATTGATATCAATAGGTAGGTAATTGCAATTACATTTTCCTATGAATTTTCCATTTTTGTTTTTTTCCAATGACATGTAAATATGTTTTGAGGAGGCTAGTTAATATGATGAATTCTCTTTTGGTAAAATTAACCTTCCAAATCTAGTTAATATGATGAATTCCTTGAACATAGTGGTTGCTTTCAATTTCCAGCTTCAAGCTATATTCCTCTCTGATGCTTTTTTTGGTTATGTTTTCTTTGCTTTGGGTGTTTTACATGGAAATTTGATTACCAATTTAAATTCTCCTTAATCACATAAACCCGGAATTCATCTAAAAACTAAAGAATTAAGCTATGTTTTTCTGTAGGCAAACAAGATTTAATCTGTTATTTAGCTAATTGATTATTTATTTTATTTTTATGTTGGTTATGGTGTACAAATATAAAATCAGGACATGGATTTGTTGTTGGAGATGAAGGGTACAGGCAGGACAGTGACATTCAGAAAGTTAAGCTTTCAAGGGAGGCATTGACACAGCTCTCCAAGTTAGTTGAGTCCAGAGTTAGTACAGGGTGAGTATCTTTTTTTGTGTGTTGATGAGCGGATATTTTATACGCTTTTTGGGGTTAATTTCATATAGTTTTTAGGGTGTTTTAGTTAGTTTTTAGTTTAATTCCATTAGTTTTTAGGAAAAATTCATATTTCTGGACTTTATTATGAGTTGTGTGTTTTTCTGTGATTTCAAGTATTTTTCTGGCTGAAATTGAGGGAGCTGAGCAAAAATCTGATTCAGGCTGAAAAAGGACTGCTGATGCTGTTGGATTCTGACCTCCCTGCACTTAAAGTGGATTTTCTGGAGCTACAGAACTCGAAATGGAGCGCTTCCAATTGCGTTGGAAAGTAGACATCCAGGGCTTTCTAGAAATATATAATAGTCCATACTTTGCACAAGGATAGATGACGTAAACTGGCGTTCAACGCCAGTTCTCTGCCCAATTCTGGCGTCCAGCGCCAGAAAAGGATCAAAAGTTGGAGTTCAACGCCAGAAATGGATCCAAACCTGGCATTGAACGCCCAAAATAGCCTTATGCACGTGAATTGCTTAAGTCTCAACCCCAGCACACACCAAGTGGGCCCCAGAAGTGGATCTCTGCACCATCTATCAGAGTTTACTCATTTTCTGTAAACCTAGGCTACTAGTTTAGTATTTAAACTACTTTTAGAGACTTATTTTGTACCTTATGACATTTTAGATCCGAACTTTGTACTCTTTGACGGCATGAGTCTCTAAACTCCATTGTTGGGGGTGAGGAGCTCTGCTGTGTCTCGATGAATTAATGCAAGTATTTCTGTTTTCTATTCAAACACGCTTGTTCCTATCTAAGATGTTCATTCGCGCTTAACTGTGATGAAGGTGATGATCCGTGACACTCATCACCATTCTCAACCCATGAACGTGTGCCTGACAACCACCTCCGTTCTATATCAGATTGAATGAGTATCTCTTAGATCTCTTAATCAGAATCTTCGTGGTATAAGCTAGAATTGATGGCAGCATTCACGAGAATCCGGAAAGTCTAAATCTTGTCTGTGGTATTCCGAGTAGGATTCAAGGATTGAATGACTGTGACGAGCTTCAAACTCCTGAAGGCTGGGCGTTAGTGACAAACGCAAAGGAATCTAGGGATTCTATTCCAACCGGATCGAGAACCAACCGATGATTAGCCGTGCTGTGACAGAGCGCGTGAGCGTAGTTTTCACTGGAAGGATGGAAGGTAGCCATTGACAACGGTGATCCACCAACACACAGCTTGCCATAGGATGACGTGCGTGCGTGAACAAGAAGACAGAGGAAAGCAGAGATTCAGAAGACAAAGCATCTCCAAAACTCCAACATATTCTCCATTACTGCATAACAAGTAACCTTTAATCCATGCTCTCTTGTTTATTTGCAATTCAACTGATAAACATAATTGACTTCCTGACTTAGATTTACAAGATAACCATAGATTGCTTCAAACCAACAATCTCCGTGGGATTCGACCCTTACTCACGTGAGGTATTACTTGGACGACCCAGTGCACTTGCTGGTCAGTGGTACGAGTTTTGAAAAGTGTGATTCACAATTCGTGCACCAAGTTTTTGGCGCCGTTGCCGGGGATTGTTCGTGTTTGGACAACTAACGGTTTATTTTGTTGCTTAGATTAGGAAAAATTTCTCCTTTTTTTTGTTTAGAGTCTCTTATTATTGTTGTGTTAAAATTTTAGAATCCTTATTTTCTTTTTAAAATCTTTTTCAAAAAAATAATTTTTCTACTAAATTCTGTGCCAAACTTTAAGTTTGGTGTTTTCTTGTTGATTTTTCTTAAAATTTTCGAAAATTTATTTTGGTTTTCTAAAAATTTTAAATTTGGTGTTCGTCCTTCATGTTCTTGTGTTCTTGTGAGTCTTCAAAGTGTTCTTGAGTTTTTTTTGTGTCTTGATCTTAAAATTTTTTAGTTTGGTGTTCCTTAGTGTTTTCCCTCCAAAATTTTCGAAAATAAGGACCATTAGATCTAAAAATTTTAAATCTTGTGCTATCTTATTGTTTTTCTCTTTCCTCTTAAAAATCAAAAATATCTTTTCTCTCTATTTTAAAAACAATTTTTCGAAATATATTTCTAAAAATTCAGATTTTTATTTCAAAATTTAAAACTTTTTTTTTTAAAATCATCATATCCTTTTCAAAACTTCCTAACCACTTTCTCTCTCCTCAGTTTTTCGAAAATCTTCACTCAATTTTTATTTATTTTAATTTATTTCATTTTCGAAATAAATATATAAATAAATAAATAAAAATATTTTTTCTATTTTACATCATCTTCCTTTCTCCATCATGGACCTAAGCGGAAATGAACAGTCCAGGAGGACTCTGGGGTCATATTCTAACCCCTCTACTGCTTCATATGGGAGTAGTATCTGCATACCCTCCATTGGAGTCAGTAGCTTTGAGTTGAATCCTCAGCTCATTATCATGGTGCAGCAAAGTTGCCAGTATTCCGGTCTTCCACAGGAAGAACCTACAGAGTTTCTGGCACAGTTTCTACAGATTGCTGACACAGTACATGATAAAGAAATAGATCAGGATGTCTACAGACTATTACTGTTTCCATTTGCTGTAAAAGATCAAGCTAAGAGGTGGTTGAATAACCAACCTAAGGCCAGCATAAAGACATGGAAACAACTGACAGAAAAATTCCTGAATCAGTACTTTCTCCCAAAACGGATGACACAGCTAAGGCTGGACATCCAAGGCTTTAAACAAGGAGATAATGAATCTCTTTATGATGCCTGGGAAAGATACAGGGAGATGCTACGAAAATGCCCTTTTGAAATGTTTTCAGAGTGGGTTCAGTTAGACATCTTCTATTTTGGGCTTCCAGAAGGAGCTCAGATGTCTCTTGATTACTCAGCTGGTGGATCTATCCATATGAGAAAGACAATTGAAGAGGCTCAAGAGCTCATTGATACAGTTGCCAGGAATCAGCATCTGTACCTAAGCAATGACTCTTCCATGAAAGAAGAGGTTAAGGCAGCAACTGCTGAACTCAGTCCTGTAAAACAAGCTGCTGAATTCAATCAGCAATTGGACTTTCTAACAAAGCAGTTAGCCGAATTCAAAGAAAGGTTACAAGAGACAAGGATGGCTAATATACATATGGACGAACAGTTTAAGCAAACAACACAGCAGCTGTCAAGGCAAATAGCAGAAGAATGCCAAGCAGTTTAACTAAGAAGTGGGAAAACATTAAATACCCCACCTCAAGGCAGCAAAAAGCTAAGAAATGAGCAAACCACCCAAAATTCACCTGAGGACAGTAAGAGCCCAGGGAAAAGTAATTCTGGAACTAAAACGCCAGAAAATTGGTGGAAGGCTGGCGCTGAACGCCCAGATCATGCTCAGGACTGGCGTTCAACGCCAGAAACAAGGCAGGACTGGCGTTCAACGCCAGAAATGGGCAAGGATCTGGCGTTGAACGCCCAAAATGGGCAAGATCTGGCGCTGAACGCCCAAAATGGGCACAGTTCTGGCGTTCAGACGCCAGGAGCAAATAAGGAGCTGGCGTCCAGTTTCACTCCAGCTTCTAACTCTGGCACTCAATCGCCAGTGAGGGATCAGACACACACAAATGCTGATAACAACCCCTCTAAAAAGGCTTCTTCAACCACTTCTGTAGGCAATAAACCTGCAGCAACTAAGGTTGAAGAATATTAAGCCAAGATACCTTATCCTCAAAAACTACGGAAAGAGGAGCAGGATAAGCAATTTGCTCGCTTTGCAGATTATCTCAGGACTCTTGAAATAAAGATTCCATTTGCAGAAGCACTTGAGCAAATACCTTCTTACGCCAAGTTCATGAAAGAGATCTTGAGTCATAAGAAGGATTGGAGAGAAATAGAAAGAGTTCTCCTCACTGAAGAATGCAGTGCAGTCATTCTGAAAAGCTTTCCTGAAAAGCTTAAAGACCATGAGTTTTCTGATACCATGCATATTAGAAGGTAATTGCACCAAGACAGCTTTATGCGATCTTGGGGCAAGCATCAACCTAATACCTGCATCCACTATCAGAAAGCTTGGCTTAACTGAAGAAGTTAAACCAACCCGGATATGTCTCCAACTTGCTGATGGTTCTACTAAATACCCATCAGGCGTGATTGAAGACATGATTGTCAGAGTTGGGCCATTCGCCTTTCCCACTGACTTTGTTGTGCTGGAAATGGAGGAGCCCAAGAGTGCTACTCTCATTCTAGGAAGACCCTTCCTAGCAACTGGACGATCCCTCATTGACGTCCAACAAGGGGAAATAACCCTGAGAGTCAATGATGATGAGTTCAAGCTGAACGCTGTCAAAGCCATGCAGCATCCAGACACATCAAAAGATTGCATGAAAGTTGATCTTATTGACTCTTTGGTAGAAGAGATCAACATGGCTGAGAGTCTTGAATCAAAGTTGGAAAACATCTTTAAAGATGTTCAGCCTGATTTAGAGGATTCAGAGGACATGAAAGAGCCTCTGAAATTTCTTCTGGAAGAGGAGAAACCTCCTAAACCCGAGCTCAAGCCATTACCACCATCCTTGAAATATGCGTTTCTGGGAGAAGGTGACACTTTTCCAGTGATCATAAGCTCTGCTTTAAATTCACAGGAAGAGGAGGCACTTATTCAAGAGCTAAGGACACACAAGACAGCTCTTGGGTGGTCCATAGGTGACCTTAAGGGCATAAGCCCAGCTAGATGTATGCAAAAAATCTTATTGGAGGATAATGCCAAACCAGTGGTTCAACCACAGAGGCGGCTAAATCCAGCCATGAAAGAAGTAGTGCAGAAAGAGGTCACCAAACTACTAGAGGCTGGGATTATTTTTCCTATTTCTGATAGCCCCTGGGTGAGCCCTGTCCAAGTCGTCCCAAAAAAGGGAGGCATGACAGTGATTCATAATGAAAAAAATGAACTGGTTCCTACAAGAACAGTTACAGGGTGGCGCATGTGTATTGACTATAGAAGGCTCAATACAGCCACCAGAAAGGATCATTTTCCTTTACCATTCATAGACCAGATGCTAGAAAGACTAGCAGGTCATGATTATTATTGCTTTTTGGATGGCTACTCAGGCTATAACCAGATTGTAGTAGATCCCCAGGATCAAGAGAAAACAGCATTCACATGTCCATCCGGAGTGTTTGCTTATAGAAGGATGCCATTTGGGCTATGTAATGCGCCTGCAACCTTCCAGAGATGCATGCTCTCTATTTTCTCTGATATGGTGGAAAAATTTCTGGAAGTCTTCATGGATGACTTCTCAGTATATGGAGACTCATTCAGCTCCTATCTTGATCACCTGAAACTTGTTCTGAAAAGATGCCAAGAGACCAACCTAGTTTTAAACTGGGAAAAGTGTCACTTCATGGTGACTGAAGGAATTGTTCTTGGGCATAAAATCTCAAACAAGGGAATAGAGGTGGATCAAGCAAAAATAGAGGTAATTGAAAAATTACCACCACCTACCAATGTTAAGGCAATCAGAAGCTTCCTGGGGCATGCAGGATTCTATAGGAGGTTTATAAAGGATTTTTCAAAAATCGCAAAACCTCTAAGCAATCTGCTAGCTGCTGACACGCCATTTGTGTTTGACACAGAGTGCCTGCAGGTGTTTGAAACGCTGAAAGCTAAGCTGGTCACAGCACCAGTCATTTCTGCACCAGACTGGACGTTACCATTTGAGCTAATGTGTGATGCCAGTGATCATGCCATTGGTGCAGTATTGGGACAGAGACATGACAAGCTTCTGCATGTCATTTATTATGCCAGTCGCGTTCTAAATGATGCCCAGAAAAATTACACAACCACAGAAAAAGAATTACTTGCAGTGGTTTATGCCATTGACAAGTTCAGATCATACTTAGTAGGATCAAAAGTGATTGTGTATACTGACCATGCTGATCTTAAATATCTACTCACAAAGCAGGATTCAAAACCCAGGCTCATCAGATGGGTATTGCTTCTGCAAGAGTTTGATATAGAAATAAGAGACAGAAAAGGGATAGAGAACCAAGTGGCTGATCATCTGTTCCGGATAGAGCCAGTGGAAGGGACGTCCCTCCCCTTTCTTGAGATATCTGAAACGTTTCCTGATGAGCATTTATTTGCCATTCAGGAAGCACCATGGTTTGCCGATATTGCAAACTATAAAGCTGCAAGGTTCATACCCAAGGAGTACAACAGGATACAAAAGAAGAAATTAATTACTGATGCAAAGTATTACTTGTGGGATGAACCCTATCTCTTTAAGAGATGTGCAGACGGAATAATCCGTAGGTGTGTGCCTAGAGAAGAGGCACAGAGGATCCTATGGCATTGCCATGGATCTCAATATGGAGGCCATTTCAGAGGTGAGCGAACAGCCACCAAGGTCCTCCAATGTGGCTTCTATTGGCCCACACTCTATAAAGATTCCCGAGAGTTTGTACGTAACTATGACAGTTGCCAAAGAGCTGGTAATCTGCCTCATGGTTACGCCATGCCTCAACAAGGAATCTTGGAAATTGAGTTGTTTGACGTATGGGAAATTGACTTCATGGGACCTTTCCCACCATCATACTCAAACACTTATATTCTGGTGGTAGTTGACTATGTATCAAAATGGGTTGAGGCTATTGCCACACCCACTAATGATACTAAAACAGTGCTGAAGTTCCTCCAGAAACATATCTTTAGCAGGTTTGGTGTCCCTAGAGTACTAATCAGTGATGGGGGCACTCACTTCTGCAATAAACAGCTTTACTCTGCCATGGTTCGGTTTGGAATTCGCCACAAGGTGGCCACTCCATATCATCCACAAACCAATGGGCAAGCTGAAGTCTCTAATAGAGAATTAAAGAGAATCCTGGAACGGACAGTAAATACCCGTAGAAAGGATTGGGCACGGAGCTTGGATGATGCTCTGTGGGCTTACAAGACAGCATTCAAGACCCCTATAGGGACCTCTCCATACCAACTCTTGTGTGGTAAGGCATGTCACCTGCCCGTGGAACTGGAACATAAGGCCTACTGGGCAACCAGATTCCTAAACTTTGATGCCAAACTAGCAGGAGAAAAACGATTGCTCCAGCTAAATGAGCTAGAGGAATTCAGATTCACAGCTTTCGAGAATGCCAAGCTTTATAAAGAAAAATAAAAAAAGTGGCATGACAGAAAGCTGTCATCTAGAATCTTTGAACCAGGACAGAAGGTTCTGTTGTTCAACTCTAGACTCAGGCTATTCCCCGGGAAACTAAAATCCCGGTGGAGGGGACCATACGTGATTACAAGTGTATCACCATATGGTTATGTGGAGCTTCAAGATATTGATTCTGATAAGAAGTTCATTGTCAATGGACAGAGAATCAAGAATTATCTTGAAGGCAACATTGAGCAAGAATGCTCAAGGCTGAAGCTAGATTAAAAGCTCAGCAAGGTCCAGCTAAAGACAATAAAGAAGCGCTTGCTGGGAGGCAACCCAGCCATGGGGCAACAATCCTCTAAGCATTTTGCCCTGCTTTTATTTTTTTTATTTGTTTATATAAACTTCACTGACACTAAGGTGAGGAATCATTTACAGAAGACCTCGGCACACAAAACAGAGAAAAAGAGCTCACTGGCAAGAAAACGCCAGTAAAAGTATATTTTGGGCGTTCAACGCCCAAAATGGGCATTCACTGGGAGTTGAACGCCAGTAATGGTAGCAATCTGGGCGTTCAACGCCAGAAATGGGCACCCACTGGGCGTTGAACGCCAGTAATGGCAGCAGCTGGGCGTTGAACGCCCAGGAGAGCAGCAATTGGGCGCTGAACGCCCAAAACAGGCAGTGTTTGGGCGTTCAAACGCCAGGATGGCAGGGAGGAGACAAAACTCATTTTTATTCAAAATTTTTCATTCTAAATCTTGATTTTCATACTTCAATTCATGATTTCTTACATAAACATGTTAAGAACCCTGATTTCTAAATTCCATAATTTCTAAAAACCCTACCACTAAAAATATCAAATGTATTTTAATCCATAAGCACCAGGCATCTTTGCAAATTCAATCCAACTCTTTTCAAAATTTTTTTTTTTTACAAATCTATCTTTTTCAACTCATCAATATCTTTTTCAAAACCTCCACTTTATCTTTTTCAAAATCTAAATCTATCTTTTTCAGAAAAATCTTTCATATCCTCTCAATTTTAAACTATATCTTCTATCTTATCTTTTCCAAATAAATCTTTTTATCATATCTTTATCTCTTTTTTTTTCGAAAACCCCCTCCCTCCCTATAAATTTGGGTTCGGCCTCCCTCCCCTCCCATCAACAAGTGCACCTAGCTCTCCTTCTTTCCCTCTCCTTTCTTTTCTTTTGCTTGAGGACAAGCAAACCTCTAAGTTTGGTGTGTTTATCCGCGATCACTAAGATCATGGCCCCCAAAGGAAAACAACCCACTCCAAGAGGCAAGAAAGAGAGTGTTCCAAAACCACTTTGGAATCAAGGGAAGTTCTTATCTAAAGAACATTCAGACCATTATAACAAAATAATGGGTCTGAGATCAGTGATCCCGGAAGTTAGATTCGATCTGAAAGAAGATGAATATCCGGAGATCCAGGAGCAAATTCGAATCAGGAACTGGGAAGTCCTAGCTAATTCTGAAACGAAGGTGGGAAGGAATATGATCCAGGAGTTCTATGCTAATATGGAACTGCCTTCTATGAATATTGGACCATGGTCAGAGGAAAGATTGTTCATACCACCCCTGACAAGATCAGAGAGATCTTAAAGCTACCTCAGCTGAAAGATGATCCAGATTCCTTCAACAGGAGAATGATGAGAACAGACAAGGGTCTGGATAAGATTCTAGAGGACATATGTATCCCTGGAGCCAGGTGGACCACCAACACAAAGGGTATCCCAAATCAACTCAAGAGAGAAGATCTCAAACCAGTCGCCAGAGGATGGCTGGACTTCATTGGGCATTCTCTGTTGCCTACTAGCAACCGTTCTGAAGTCACAGTTAAAAGAGCAGTGATGATCCATTGCATCATGATGGGAAAGGAAGTGGAAGTTCATCAGCTGATCTCAGCTGAACTCTACAAAGTTGCTAACAAAAATTCTAAGGAGGCCAGGTTGGCTTATCCAAGCGTGATATCGCTGCTCTGCAAGGATGCTGGAGTAAGGATGGGAATAACTGAGTACATCTCAGTTGAGAAACCAATCACCAAGGCATCAATGGAAAAACAACAAGCACAGGAGGATCCCACCAAGAAGAAAACACAGGAATTTCTCCCAGAAATCCCTCAATCTGAATATTGGGAGTATCTTGAGACGTCTGTCACCAAGATCCGGGAAGCTATGGAGCAAATAATAAAAGAACAGAAGGAACACAGTCAAATTCTTACCTATATGTTTAAAGAACAAGAGGAGCAAGGGCGTGACTTAAGGGACTTGAAGCGCCAGAAGTTATCTCTTGCAGGACCGAGCACCCCAAGGATCAGAGGAACCCCTGTTCCCCCAGAATAAAGGTTGTTAAATTCCAATTTCTACTTTAACTCTGTGATAGTGTCGTATAGAAGTTCACCTTAGGAGTCATATAGTAGTAATTAGTATCTATTTTGATTTTATCTCCAATTAAGCCATAGTTTATTTTTCTCATCATCAGCAAACATGAATAAAATAGTAGATCTTTTGAATAAGAGGCAATAAAATTTCGAGTTTTAATAAGAGAAATTCTAATTAGTTAAATGTGGTGGCAATGCTTTCTGTCTTCTGAATGAATGCTTGAACAGTGCATATGTCTTTTGAATTTGTTGTTTAAGACTGTTAAATATGTTGGCTCTTGAAAGAATGATGAACAAGAGACATGTTATTGATAATCTGAAAAATCATAAAAATGATTCTTGAAGCAAGAAAAAGCAGCAAAGAACAAAGCTTGCAAAAAAAATAGAAAAAAAAGAAAAAGCAAGCAGAAAAAGCCAAAGCTCTTAAAATCAAAAGGCAAGGGTAATAAAAAGGATCCCAAGGCTTTGAGAATCAGTGGATAGGAGGGCCAAGAAGGAATAAAATCCTAGCCTAAGCGGCTAAACCAAGCTGTCCCTAACCATGTGCTTGTGGCGTGAAGGTGTCAAGTGAAAACTTGAGACTGAGCGGTTAAAGTCAAGGTCCAAAGCAAAAAGAAGAGTGTGCTTAAGAACTCTGGACACCTCTAATTAGGGACTTTAGCAAAGCTGAGTCACAATCTGAAAAGGTTCACCCAGTTATGTGTCTGTGGCATTTATGTATCCGGTGGTAATACTGGAAAACAAAGTGCTTAGGGCCACGGCCAAGACTCATAAAGAAGCTGTGTTCAAGAATCATCACACTAAAATAAGAGAATCAATAGCACTATCTGAATTCTGAGTTCCTATAGATGCCAATCACTCTGAGCTTCAATGGATAAAGTGAGATGCCAAAACTGTTCAGAAGCAAAAAGCTACTAGTCCCGCTCATCTAATTAGAATCTGAGCTTCATTCAAAAACTCTGAGATATTATTGCTTCTCAACCTATTAGTCTTCTATTTTATTTGTCTAGTTGCTTGAGGACAAGCAACAGTTTAAGTTTGGTGTTGTGATGAGCGGATATTTTATACGCTTTTTGGGGTTAATTTCATATAGTTTTTAGGGTGTTTTAGTTAGTTTTTAGTTTAATTCCATTAGTTTTTAGGAAAAATTCATATTTCTGGACTTTACTATGAGTTGTGTGTTTTTCTGTGATTTCAGGTATTTTTCTGGCTGAAATTGAGGGAGCTGAGCAAAAATCTGATTCAGGCTGAAAAAGGACTGCTGATGCTGTTGGATTCTGACCTCCCTGCACTCAAAGTGGATTTTCTGGAGCTACAGAACTCGAACTGGCGCGCTTCCAATTGCGTTGGAAAGTAGACATCCAGGGCTTTCCAGAAATATATAATAGTTCATACTTTGCACAAGGATAGATGACGTAAACTGGCGTTCAACGCCAGTTCTCTGCCCAATTCTGGCGTCCAGCGCCAGAAAAGGATCAAAAGTTGGAGTTCAACGCCAGAAATGGATCCAAACCTGGCGTTGAACGCCCAAAACAGCCTTATGCACGTGAATTGCTTAAGTCTCAGCCCCAGCACACACCAAGTGGGCCCCAGAAGTGGATCTCTGCACCATCTATCAGAGTTTACTCATTTTCTGTAAACCTAGGCTACTAGTTTAGTATTTAAACAACTTTTAGAGACTTATTTTGTACCTTATGACATTTTAGATCCGAACTTTGTACTCTTTGACGGCATGAGTCTCTAAACTCCATTGTTGGGGGTGAGGAGCTCTGCTGTGTCTCGATGAATTAATGCAAGTATTTCTGTTTTCTATTCAAACACGCTTGTTCCTATCTAAGATGTTCATTCGCGCTTAACTGTGATGAAGGTGATGATCCGTGACACTCATCACCATTCTCAACCCATGAACGTGTGCCTGACAACCACCTCCGTTCTATATCAGATTGAATGAGTATCTCTTAGATCTCTTAATCAGAATCTTCGTGGTATAAGCTAGAATTGATGGCAGCATTCACGAGAATCCGGAAAGTCTAAATCTTGTATGTGGTATTCCGAGTAGGATTCAAGGATTGAATGACTGTGACGAGCTTCAAACTCCTGAAGGCTGGGCGTTAGTGAAAAACGCAAAGGAATCAAGGGATTCTATTCCAACCGGATCGAGAACCAACCGGTGATTAGCCGTGCTGTGACAGAGCGCGTGAGCGTAGTTTTCACTGGAAGGATGGAAGGTAGCCATTGACAATGGTGATCCACCAACACACAGCTTGCCATAAGAGGACGTGCGTGCGTGAACAAGAAGACAGAGGAAAGCAGAGATTCAGAAGACAAAGCATCTCCAAAACTCCAACATATTCTCCATTACTGCATAACAAGTAACCTTTAATCCATGCTCTCTTGTTTATTTGCAATTCAACTGATAAACATAATTGACTTCCTGACTAAGATTTACAAGATAACCATAGATTGCTTCAAACAAACAATCTCCGTGGGATTCGACCCTTACTCACGTGAGGTATTACTTGGACGACCCAGTGTACTTGCTGGTCAGTGGTACGAGTTGTGAAAAGTGTGATTCACAATTCGTGCACCATGTGTGCAGCTTATGAGAATTTCTTTCATCTTAATTGATGTTGGAACCTGGAAGTGCTCATTCAGTTGTGTAGGTGATGATGATATTTGGATTGATAACATCGGATAAATGTGTGAAGCTCTAAACAATTGAGTGAATTTATAACTAATACCTTATGAACTATTTTCTGTTTCCTCTAGTTGAGATTGTTTACTGAATTTTGATTCTATCATTTTAGCAGATCCAGAACTTGAAACATCAGTTCTTTCAGTTTGGTAAGTTTTATAACATAGCATAACTTTTCTTGTTAGAAATCTAAGTCAGATTTTTCTTGTGCAGTCTCGATACGATCTTAACACTATTCTATTCCTTTTGGAATTGGGGCTGCTGCCAGGTTAGATTAAACACTATCTACCATAAATCTTCTGTTTGCATATCTAGAGGCTATGGATGGCAGCACCTTGGGCCTTTCATAAATCTAGGAGCATTCTATCTATGTGGGATTTCACTTGCTGCAACATTTGCATTTTGGGTCAAATTAAGAGGTAGAGAACTTTGGATTGGTATGACCATCTTTTCTAAGTTCAAACAGCATCCTCCCCCTCTCCCTGTAACTCATATTTGTCAATTTGCACTAGGTTCCATTTTTTCTGATCTTACAGCTGATGAAGTCTCTAGGTTAATTTTAATTTTGTTGTTTGGATTTTGTTTGAATTTAATTAGACTTGAATTTTTAGGTTTAACTTAGTTTGAATTAGGATTTCAAATTAGAATTAGCTTTAGTTAGTGAACTTTGAACATGTTATTCTAGTTCTTGAGTGTTGTATTGTTGATGGTTTGGATAATAATTCTTGATTTATTTTATGTGAAAGCTGATTAGATTCTTTATTCCATTGGGTGATGTATGTAGAAGCAATGTCGGCATTTTGAATTTCAAAGAAGCAAATTTAGAGAAAAAGAAAACATGTGGATATGTATCTTTACTTTTGGGGCTGTGAACTGATTTTCATGCATTAATTAAAAACATGGTTTGGTGCTTTATCTTTTTGTTACTAAGATTCATATTCATTTTGCAGCTTCTATTTACACCAATCCTGGATGGAAAAACACTTTTGTATTCAGTTGTATCAACTTTTGAGGTGAGAATAGGAATCGCCTTTGGAAGCGGTGGAAGCCAGTCACTTCCCGCCACTGAATAGCCCAATGTTTCTTCTTGTCTGGTGTGTTTCTACTACGTTTGATTTAATATAATTGTTCCAAGAAAAATAATAAAATTTGAGTTGTGTTGTTTTTCGTAAAAGACTTCTATTTGCGGTGCTGTTGCAGAAAGAATATGAACTTCGGTTTTGATGCAACTCTTAGAAATTGTAATGCATTATGGATTATGAAGCTGATTCTATGTAAATGGATATTAGCTTGAAGCCTTTCATGTAATCATGCTTATTTTGAATTTAAATTGTTGTAGGAAAAGCTTTTTACTGACACCTTGGTTAAGACCCTGGTGGAAGAAGCTTTTTACTTTGCCTGCTGGTTATTTGATGAAGAAGGCTGTTGGTGGCAGTATATATATTAGAGTGATTTCGGCTAGTAAACTTTCAAGGAGTTGCTTCAAGGGGGGTGGGGGGGGGGATCTAGGAGGCCTCAAAATGGTACAACCAATTTCTCGGTGGACAGTTTTGATGACAAGGACCTACAAACATTTGTCGAGGTAGAAGTTGGGGACTTAATCAGGAGAACAGATGTCAGACTTGGATCAACCCCTCAATGGAATGCACCATTTAATATGGTTTTACATGTTGGAAACCTTCGTTTCAATCTTTATGAGCCTCATCCCAACAATATCAAGTGTGACTACCTAGCAAGTTATGAAAACAAGGTACCAAAATAATTACCATGTCAGGTCAAATAGTAGTTACGTTCTTTAGTCTTTATTATGTTTTGGAAACTACTTCAACTTTTATACAGCAACCGAAACTTGATGCAAAAAATTCATTGATTGATTCATTGTTTCTTGTGTATTATGCTTCATTCCTTCATTGTGCAAACCAAGCTTGAAGCAGCTAAGTTGAAGTGAACTGCACTGCTGTTGCATTTGTTAAGCATACACAGATATCTCATCTCTATTCATGGACTACGAGAGGATTCACAAACCTCATGTCATTTAGCTCCATTTCAATTTACCTTTTGCATTGTCTTCTTCATTATGGAGTTCAAATTAGTTAGCCACCGTTGATGCCTTCCTTCTAATTTGTTAATTAAGTTGTTTGTTATGCAGACTGGAATAATTTCCCCAAGTAAACTGAGGATGAAGCTTATAGGTCACAGAAAGAAGGATGGATCCAACATTAACTCATCCAGAACTTTTCCTTCCAGAATTGATAATGCTGAATTTGTCAACAGTTTACTACCCTCTAACAATGGCAACCCTGACGATGAAAGTCTGCATTTCATTTCTTTCTATTTCTTGTGTGTATATGATGAATGGCAATGACTTCATTAATTCCTTAATTCCAGTTACATTTCCCAGCTTAGAAGTTCCCTCGTTAAAGACTCAGTATGAACCAAAGGGAAACGGTGACACCGGCCTTACCAAGATACAGCATCTTCAAAAGGCTGATGGTGGAAGTTCAAGCACTATTCACCCGGTGAGAACAATAGAAGAGGAGAATCTTGATTATGACAGTAATGCTAGCTCATCCAGCTTGATTTTTAATAGTCCCTCCTAGAAAAATGCTCTTTAGGCCAGATTTTGAGATGGATAATTGATTTAGAATATGTTTAATTTAGTGGGTATGTTTAATTTAGTGTGAGATGTATAAATATTCAAAATTATGTTCATTCTAATGCTTTCGGTTCATTATAAATATATTTTTTGTTGAAAGATCATTTTTATTATTTAAAGAAATTATTTATTATTATGTATTTATTTTTATTTTATAATATTTAACTCATTTAATTAGGAATGTAAAATGATACATGTAATCATATTACTAAATATTATGTTGTACAAAAAATTATTAGAATATTATATATACATACATATATATATATTGAGATTTGCTTGTTCAGAGATGCGTAAAAGTATGAAAGTGGATTGCAAGGGTCAGGCACCAATGCATTACTAAAGAATAAAAAACCAGAATAACTTCTCAGGGAGCGTGGAAAGAATATATAAATAATAAGGAAGGATAGCTTCCCATGCCATGACCAGAGTTCACAGTCGATTCTCTAAAAGGAAAAGCAAAGAGCGGTAATGCCTCCTCTCCTGGTCAATAGGGCTATGAAAACCAATCCACCCCTTTTAAGGAGACGGGATAAACTACTTTTATTTCTCCATAGCACCCAATTCCTGAACCAAACCAGGTGAAAGCGCTAACTCCTTCTTCTTTTCCCGTTCGTGACCCAATGACAGCAAAGCGAGGATCAGAGCCTGTCCACTCTATTAAGGTCAAGCTTTCCCATCGAGAAAGGATTCGGTTCGTCTGTTCATTGGAGTAAAGCGTTTATTGAGCGATATATATATATATATATATATATATATATATATATATATATATATATATATATATATATACAGAAAATAAAAAAAAGAGGGACCTAAGGCTACACTTATAAATGGTAGCCATGGTATACAATGTGGCTACGCTTTACAGGTGATGCAGTAGTGTTGAAAAGCGTAGCCTATTCTGGCAAAAATGGAAGCTGAAAAGCGTTGCCTTTGGTCCTAGACAGCATCACTTGAAAAACGCACCCTATTTCCAAACGCCAAAAGTGTAGCCCTTGGTGCAGAAAAGCGTAGCCTTTGAGAATAGGCAACGGCCGAATAGGAATCACTCCAAAAAGCGTAGCCGTAGCCCAGAAAGCGTAGCCGTAGCCTAATGCATCATTTTTTTCACTTTTGGCTACACTTTTCAAGTGTACCTGAATGGGTGTTTTTCTTGTAGTGTACTGTGAGTAAGCAATAATCGTGGGAGAGAGATGCGACAGCGAAGAGAAGATCTCCGAGGAGACCTTCATGATGGTAATTAAGGAGAAGAGCTCCGAGCGCAACGGCGAGAAGAGGACCGATCTATAGAGACCACTTCTGGTTGCGATGGCACAATGACAGAGACACAACTTCAGAGCGGCCACCGCCGATGAAGGCAAAGACGACGACGCCAACAGCAGCCCCGAGAAGACCTGGCAACGAGAGGAGACCGTTGAAGAGGAGACGGCGAGGCTAGCGGCGTTGTAACTCAGCTTGAGGTTTTTTTTAATTAAAATTATAAAAAGCATTAAAAAACTGATTAGTTCACCGGTTTATTGCCGGTTCGACCGTTTTTTCACTATTTTTTGTCAAGTGGTTTTTTGTGTCAATCGGATAGACTAGAGAATCGGTTCCTGATTAATCTGATCAAACCGGTTAGTCCGGTTCGATTTTTAGAACACTAGTCTATAGTAATAATTTTTTATTTATAGTAACAATTTTGAATAGTGCTTTTAGAAAATAGATTTTTGTCACATAATTTTAAAAAAAACGTAACAATAGATATCAAAGATCA
Organism: Arachis ipaensis; assembly: GCF_059453495.1. Classification (NCBI taxonomy): domain Eukaryota; kingdom Viridiplantae; phylum Streptophyta; class Magnoliopsida; order Fabales; family Fabaceae; genus Arachis; species Arachis ipaensis. Next base: position 12,918,215 of record NC_142439.1, on the reverse strand, counting down.
AGGTTTTGAATGTTCACCTTTTTTAATAGAATTATTTCAGACTTTAGATCAATTTTTGTTATGTCGTATTTAAAAATTGTGATTTAAAAGTGTCTACTAAGGTTTTCAAGTTTCAATTTTTTATCTTACGATTTAGTTTTGGATTTGTGTTCCTTGAAAGTGGAAGTCTGGAAAGTACTTACTACTTTGATAATTCAGTTTTTTGAATACCAAAGAAAATGACAAGAGTTAAAGTTGTCCATGCATGATTCTCGTTAGTAAATAGCTGTAATTAGCATTAGCTATAGTGTGTTGACAATATTTCTGCTATCGCAAATGTTAACCAATCACCGATGATTCATAAACAAAGTCACAAAATGTAATTGATTCTATGACTTGTTTTCACTTATATATATATATATATATAGAGTTTAAATTGATGTTGTAGCAGTTATTAGTTACAAGTGTATCAATATCTTGGTTTGTGTGATACAGGGAAACTCAAGTATACTGTGTTCTCAGTCTGAAAATGATTTTATCAATTGAATTTCTCTATTCCCCAAGAAAGCAATGCAAGAACTTCTTCAGTCGCCAGCCAAAGGATCGGACGATGATATAATTAAAGAATCCTACTTTAGATACATTATTCTGGGTTATATGTTAGTTGCAATTACTTAATTAATATTTTGGTATCATTAGGATTTTTTGTTAGAGGTTTTTCCTATAAACATTGTGATAATATATATAATATAACTAGAAGAGCTTATTTCTTTTCTGTTAGACGATATTTCTGTATTGTTTTAGTATTTATGTTTCCTCGCCTTTAACTTTACAAGCTTTGTAAGAGGGAAAGGATTTTGATATGAGATACTTGTAAACTAATATGTATGTATATGTATGTATACATACATACATATATATATATATATATATATATATATATATATATATATGTATGTATGTATTTTCTGTGAGTATAGTACTTTATATTGTGAGTATGAATGTATGTTAATTAAAAATTCGGTCTAAGTTTTAAACAGGCTCATACTTTAGTATTAAATATTATAAGAGTCGTCGTAATACCTGAACTATCAGAGTGGCGCAGCCGGAAGCGTGACATTTTGATAGTTAGGGTGTTACAAGACCCTTATTGAATTATTAGATAACTTTTTATTCACAAAAATTTAGTAGATCTTTGTGGGGTGGATACCTATATCCCATCCCGGTAGATATTTCGAGAGTTCTCAATTAGTTTCTTGTCACAAATAATATCTACAGATACTGATTTTAGTAGATTTTTTTGCCATCCTAACAGAGAAATTATTGCTTAAAGAAATATTGACAGTTCCTTCTCGTATCGATGTAAATGGTATTTTCTTTCTATTCATTTATAAAATTGTTGGTACTAAAAATAGATTTTTTTTACCAGAAGACATTTTGACTACCAATTGTTTCGACTACAGAAGCAGAGACGATCAAGCTGAAGTCGAAGAAAGATAGTGCAAAGAATGTCAACGTCGAAAAGCAGTTACTTGAAGACCAAGGTAAGAGAATACGTGGAATGTCAAAATTTGGGAGTCAAGATTCTTTATAGTCAAGGCAGGGTCGTGGCCTGAGAAAAAGGAGGAAGCGAGATCGTGGGCAAAATTATTCATGGTCAAGTCTATTCTCATAGTCTATAAATAGGAGAAGTTCACAAGAGTTCAGAGACTTCAATAAAAAATACTTCACCATCACACCAAACTCTGCAAAAATTTTCAATCCCAGTGACGCAACGGAAGATCATGGAGTGCAAGTGCATGTGAGTGCCAGAAGTTCATTTTTATTTTATTTTCCTTTGTTTTCTTTCTTTTTCATTTTAATTCATTTCTTTTTATTTCTTTGCTTTCAATATTTTATTGTTATTTTACTTTCTTTCAATTTTAATTTTACTCTTTCATTTATTTAAAGCTTACATTTTTTTGTACTTCCTTTTATTTGCTACAATTTGCTACCAGTATTTCGACACAGTTTGTTTTGACACAAACGCTTAGTAATTCCTGCGTTGAGCCCACTTTTTTTTAGAAGAGTCGTATTTATTTCTCGAATTGAAATCTTGATACAAGCTGGATTTGATACCCTGTCGAAGTTACCAAAAATCAAGTGAAACAAAAATATACTTTATTCCTTTCTTATAAGATTAAAATAATATAAATTTTAATCTACTTATCTATCAATAATTATTATAATTTTATATATGAATGGAGACAGATATATCGATTTTGCACTAATATTCCCAATGTAATTGACGGACCAATACATGGATCCCCTGACTTAATTTATTTTTGGCAAATCAGAACCCAAAACAGAACTTATAATCCTAAAAATAAGAAACAATATAGATTCAGAAGCAAAAATTCCCAATTAAAAATCCTAAAATCAAAACCCAAAACCCCCCAAATTTCACAGAACCAACTGAAAATTGATACATACTTTCTCTGTCTTCACTAGCTATTGTTGTTCACCATCATCATCATCAGGCGCTTACCTCGCTCAATAGGGATTGATGCTTCGCCTCATCGAAAACCTTGACTCTTCAATAGATTCATCGGAGCAGCGGATCAACCTTCAAAAGGTGGTTTACGTGCTTACTCGTTAAAATAGGAGGGGTCGCGAGAGAGCAGAGCGTGCACACACTTTTTTGACACTGAACAGGGAGGGGGAGTTAGAGAATGAGAGAGAAGAGAGAATGGAGAATGAGATAGAGAATGCTTACCCGGTGAGCGCTGTGATGAGCAGTGACAATGAAGAAGAGATGATGAGACGAAGGTGAAAACGAAAGAAAATGGCAAAAGAACACTCTCTTAGCTTTCTGCGAAGGAGAAGGGCATGGGTGTGAAAAGAAAATAAAATTCGTTGTTATTATAGCGCGCTTATATTATGAAACGTTTATGAAGCGTACCCAAAACATAACAATTAGACTCCTCTTGAAAAGCGTCTTTTTTGGTAAAAAAAAGTATATTCATAAACATTAAATTAAGGCTACGCTTTATAAGTGATCTTTTTAATATTTAAGGAGACACTTTTTAAGTGACGTGATAACTGTGTTTTCTATTCTTCTAAAAAAAGACCACAGAGAATAAAGTGTAGCCTATCTATTCTTAATATATAAAAGTAGATACATAAGTTTACCCACATTACTTTTATGACATGTTTCTCCTCCTACTAATGCCATGTCAGCAACATCGCTTACTTGGCAAAATTTTAGAATCAACAACACAATTTTTGCCAAATCACTTATTATTTCCAAATCAGCAAAAAAATAAACTATACAAAAAAAAACTCATTAAATGTAACAAACTATACAATAACTTTATCGGAGCCACTCAGATAAAGACGCTTAAAACGTCTTTTTTTAAAGATGTTTTTCAGTAATTAAAATTTAACATATATAATCGATTGAATTATATTATTTTTGTCAAAATTAGGCTAAACAAATTGATTTAACCAAAAAAATGGTGAATCAAATCTTGAACTGATATAAATTAATATTTTTTTTTATAAAAAATAACTACAATATCCTTATTATAGAGAATGATTAAAATACTCTAATTATATATATATATATATATATATATATATAATTTTAAAAATTGTAAATCCTAACCCTACGATAGAAAAATAAAGGACTAATATTTAGGATTCTCAAAATTAATATGTATAATAGAAGTATTTTAGTCATTTTTTATAATAGGGTATTGTAGTTATTTTCTATAAAAAATAATATTAATTTAGACCAGTTCAAGATTTGATTCCCCATTTTTCGGTCAGATCAATTTGTCTAGCCTAATTTTGATAAAAATAACATGATTTAATCGATTATATATGTTAAATTTTAATTATTAAAAAATATCTTTATAAAAAGACGTTTTTAGCGTATTTATCTAAGTGGCTCCCTAAGTTTATAACCCCCGATAATTAATTTCTATAAATAACTCATTAAATATAATAAACATCTATATTATAAATGTCATAATAATATTATTAATCATAATAAATTTTACGTTACAAATATTCAAATTTCATACTATTTGACCTACTTATATAAGTCTCTTATCAGTTATCACTATTCCTTCAAATAACATCAAATTTAGCACAACAAATTTATTTCCAAACTACATAACATCTCAAACTTACTTAATGAAGTATCATTCCTTGGACAATATTACCAAACAAATAGACAATTGGTTTATCAAAATTTGCGTGATTCGTCTGTAAAAAACATTAACAACCACAAACGAAGAGGAACCTCTTTGCTTAGAAATGATTATATTAGATGAAAATGAGACAACTACATTTGTGGCACATGTAATCAAACATCACAATATCCAACAATAAGGTAACCCTATATACTTTTCATAATCTCATCTATCAAATTATTAGTTACCAACCCAATACTTATTTCATATCAAAGTGCTACAACAATTTTTGTACTATTTGATGGCGAAGAAAAAAGTGTTGGGCACAACTGCTTCAAATCTAATGACACTCCAGAAAAATAATGACATTGAAACAACATCCCAATTGAAAAACTTGTGCAACCTTACACTTATATTTGAAGTCAAAGTAAATGATTTTAATCTCAAAAAAGATTGTCAACAATACACTGAACCTCAACACCCATTACAACAAATAAAACAGGTAATACTCTAGAAAAAGTTCACTTATTCAAGACATCATTTTTATTTCTAATTTAAATTATTCATTGATTATAGGAACCAACTTCGCCAACACTAATATCATGAGGACGAAGATCACATACCCATCAAGAGATTAAGGAGAAAGAAAATCATACAAATTCAAGACACATCTTCGGAAGAAGAACATACATGCAAAGATGGAACAAATAACACAATAGAAAGTGCATACAATTCAACAATTCATAAAGAATATGCCTTCACAAGAATCTACGACGGAAAGAAGAAAGCAACAACTCTAACAACAACCAATAAAAAAAAAGAGGATGAGCACTACATAAGAAGACTAAGTCCATCAACAAAAGCAAATGCAAAATCAAACCACCAAATAAAAATATTAATTTGTACAATTCTAACATCCAAATCTTTTGTACTACAAATTATTTTAAATAAAACACCTTTCAAATTTAACTTTAGTTTACACATATTTAATTTAATTCTATAAAACATAGCAATTTCTAATATTTATTATATACTATCATTAATTTACCGTCTCACGTATCGCGTGGGTCTTATTCTAGTTCTATGAATAGGCTACTCTTTTTAAATGTAGCTTAAAAAAGTGTTGTTGAATGAGTGATTTTCTTGTAATGAAATAATAATACTAATAGTATAAAATATATATTTATTATTACTGTCTATTTTTCTTGATGAGTGGAGACTTTGCTGAAGTTTAAAGATGGTTAAGGTACACTATATCTTACGGAAAAAAAAAAGTGAATATTTACCCATAAAACACATTTCACCATTTCTTTTATATTACCACACAAACTAGCATCGTGTTTTTTTTTTAGAAATTAACGTCTCACATTTTTTTTTTCATATATTTAGAATAAAAAAATCCTTAAAAATCAGTATATTAATTAGAATCAAAATTCTCAAAATAAAAAATAAAACACGAACAAACTAATCTAACAAATCAAAATCAACTATATATCAATAAAAGATAACATGAGTATACAAGATAACATGAGTATTCTTTTTCAATAAAATTAATTTTGTTATATTCAATCTTGTATGACAAGTGACAACATATTAAAAATTAGACAATAAAAATGACATTATTAGATAATTATATGAGAGGCATCAAACACACGAGCGATAATATAAAAACTTACAAGCATAATACAACATCAAGCCTTGTACTATCATACCTACTACTTTAAACTTTATCTTAATGGAACCTCATACAAAGGTGTTTATAGTTGTTTTTAGATAAAATTACAACCCAAATATTGGTATGTGTCATGTTGCTCATCAATTGAAAAGAATTTGATATATTTTTTAATAACAATTACAAATTTTGATATTGAATCTTCGCATAAAGAAGTAACTTTAGACACCTTTGTCTAATTTTTCACTCATCTAAGAATATGAGCCATTTAGAACCTTATTTTAGAGTAAAAAAAATTATTAAAAAATAACATAATTGCATATATGCAGAGATATATAATTAAGCGCATTATATGGATATGCTGCGGAGAACAACGGTTTCAATAGTGAGACCAGGACCAAAACCAAAAAGCACACCCCAATCAAGTCCTTCTCCGGTGGTTTTAAGTCCAGTTTCAAGTGACTTCTTTCTCATCAAATCCATAATGAAGAACACACACGCACTTGACATGTTACCATAATTGCTAAGCACATCTCTAGTGGCTTTCATCTTCTCTGGCTTCAAGTTCACCTTCTCTTCAACCTGGTCCAAAATTGCACGTCCACCAGGATGTGCAATCCAAAATATTGAGTTATAATCAGATATACCCAGTGGATCAAAAGCTTTACTGAGTGCATCATTGATATTTTGTGAAATAATATCCGGAACACTCTTGTTAAGATAGAATGTAAGTCCAACTTCACGAAGGAGACCACCGATGGCTCCATGGCTGCCAGGGACAAGTTGTTGATCAGTTGAAACAATCTCAAAGAGAGGATTCTCAACCTCTGGAACAGGATCAGAACCAATGATAATTGCAGCAGCTCCATCGGCAAACAATGCTTGCCCTACAAGACTATCCATGTCTGTCTCACTAGGACCACGAAAAGTGACTGAAGTATTTTCAGAACAAACAATAAGCACACGAGCATCCTTGTTGTTTTCAGCTAAATCCTTAGCCAAACGAAGGACAGTGCCACCAGCGAAGCAGCCTTGGTGGTACATCATGTACCTCTTGACGCTTGGGTCGAGCCCTAAGAGTACGATGAGTTCGTAATCAACGCCAGGCAACGCAACACCGCTGGTGGTGCAGAAAATCAAATGTGTGATCTTAGACATTGGCTGACCCCATTCCTTGATGGCCTTGGTTGCAGCCTCTTTTCCAACTCTTGGTACCTCTCTGATCATCATGTCTTCCCTTGCATCCAACGACGGTGCCTTGTATGCGCACATATTGGGGTTCTCCTTCAGTATCTCTTCTGTTAAATACATATGTCTGTTCTTGATCTGTGTTCTCTCACCTGTAATAATATGTAATTCACATCTATCAATATCCTTGATGAAGTTTCAAAAATGGTAAATATATGTACTGAACAAGTTATTATTTCTAATTATGAAAATTTAAATGGTGACCGTAAAATATGTAAATTTTCATTTGTATATAATTTTGTTAAACTAACCCAATTTTTATAGGATATAAGTTGGTTTATATTTTTCATTGTTTTAATTATCAGTGTTTAAATTTATGAAAATATTTGACGATGGACAAAATTTTTTCTTTACGTTTACCTTGTATTTGAATAGCTAATAATTCTCATTTCTCCCTAAATCCTTTATGGTGAAATAATAAAATGAGAGTTTAAAATATTATTAGAGTTTACCCAATACGTTGTACAAGTTTATTGATATTTTTAATGAAACTAATATGCATGACAATTTCACTTTTTTATCTTTACTAAAATTTTTTTTTTTACTGTTTGGTATGATATGTTATATATTGTGTATTAATTAATATAATAATAAAATAATAAATTTTACTTTGATAAATATTAAATAAAACAAAAGTAAAAATAAAAAATACATACAAATACGTTGAAACTTCTTCTTAAGATCGGTCATGTGTTCGCTGTTGGTGACTCTAAAATAATAATCTGCATATGTACTCTGATCAACACAGTTTGATGGATTTGCTGTGCCAATTGCCAGTACCGTTGCAGGGCCTTCTGCCCTTTGAGCCTTGCGGATCTCACTAACAGCGACCATCTTTTCCTAGCTGTGTTCTTTGGGACAACAAAGCTTAGCTATGTTGTTTGGGAGAGCAAACTTTAGCTATGTGCTTTGTATTTTGGTGAAGACTTAGGCAGGGAGAAGGGGAATATTTATATGCATGAGTAGGGGCATATGTGGAATTAAATGGGTGAATTGGAACTTTCAATTGAAAACGTGCTAACTCAAAGTGTCGTAATGGTGACAATGATTATTATTTAATTAGTTAACTTCAAAAACGAAGTATTCTTTTGCTTTGACTTTGATTGATTAATTGTGCATGTAACATGTTACTTACATATTGTGTAGTTTTAGTGTTATTTAATTCATGATATTGTGTGGATGGCGGACCAGATTGGCGGCATATTTGTTTAGAGATCTTTCCGTCTTTAGTAATTGATGTATGGGTTCATTTTTTTGTGGTTGGTAGAATAAAGTATTTATTTCTCTCTCTCTCTCTCTCTTTCTTTTCAGTCAACTTTAATTTGGTTGGTTAAAAATATCTTAATTTTTGAAAGCTTGCATTTAACATGAAAATATTATTAAAGAATTTTTTAAAAAAAATTACATAAAAAATAAAATTTTGTGGTATTTAACGTGTTTTATTTGTTGTAAGAAATATAGATATTTTATCTTTTTTTTTTTATTTTTTGTAAAAGATTTCCTTTCTTTTATTTCATGCATCCAATTATATAATAAAATTTTTTTATTTAATGTGTGGCGGCTCTGTTTATTTAATCAAAGTTGGATAGGGTGTACTGTGCTGCAGAATTGTTAGGGGAAGACAAGGGTGCGGGTTTGATTTCCGTTTTTATTTTTTCGTTTTATTTTTAGTATTTTGTTTTTTAAATTTTATAAAACAAAAAAGTAAAAATATTAAAAATAAAAATAAAAAATAAAAAATTATTATTTTTACTATTTTTACTTTTTTGTTTTATAAAATTTAAAAAACAAAATAAAAACTTAAGTGTAATTGATTTTACGTAAAGTTGATACCTGAAAGCCGTTAAATGATTTGACTGATTTGACTAAATTTTCATCTAACGACTCTCAAATATCAACTTCATGTGAAGTCGACTTCACCTGAGTTTTTACCTAATATTTTATATATTTGCATCCAATTACGAAGGATATGAATAGGTGCATCCAGTAGGTAGTTGGGCACACATGCATATTATTTCCATTACATCTATCATGATACTATTGGTGCCAAAACATTACGTTGACAACAAAAGATAAATGAATTAATAATTATATTTTTGATACTTTAATTTTTTTTAAGTAAATTTTTTTTGAATTTACTTAATTTTTGTATAATTTTATTTTTTTCTTTTAGAATTTATCAAGAGTTGAATTTTAAATTTTTGGATATAAAATTTTGATATCATATCATGATATATACCATTCATTCTAAAAATTTAAACTAATAAAAAAAGATAATATAGATAGATATATCTCTAACATTATCCAAGTCATGTTGAAATTAAAGTTGCACACACGTGCTTATTATTTCCATTACATCCAAGTCTTGTTGAAATTAAATCTCTTAGAAGCAAAAATATTTGTGTCTGATTTATTAACTAGTGGTACTTAAGTATATTTATAATTAAGGCGATCTTGTCATTTTATATAAATTTCAATATTCAAAGACAATGTATTTGACTGGATGTGTGAGGAGTTTGGTGGGTGGATGACAATAATGGAGTCTACCACCATATATGATTCCGGTCTTTAATTAAGCAGTAGTCTTGCTTGAACAAATAAATTAATAATATAATTGACTATATTATTTTATACTACTAGAATTTTTATTACTAGTCACTCTCTCGCTCATCATTTTACCAATGGAAAATATATTTTCATAAAAAAATAGTGCAATTCACAACTTACAAACTTGTAAAACTGTAGAATCCCAAATATTCCTCAATATATATATATCATCTCAATTATCCTAAGAATAAATTGAATTCGGCATAATATTAAGGGCAACGTCGTAGAAAGACCATGCAACAATAACACTTTTCTTAACATTTATACTCACTGAATTCGAAACTCACTATAACATTTTTAGCTTTAATTAAGCTACGGTTTCTTTATGTCATGTTTAAAAACCGTAACAATAGAGATAGTCTATAGCAAGGTTCCAAAAACCAAATCAATCAATAAACCAGTAAGATGATTAGTTCAATGGTTCATGGAATTCAACCAGTTTAATTAAATATAAAATAAAATATTAAAAATTCTATTTTCAAAAATAAAAATTTTATAATTAGCAACAATCACAAACACAAACTTATACAAATTAAATACAGTCAACGATTAAGTATGAATTATTAACAAAGATTTATACAATTTCTAATCACATCAACAAACCAACAACACATGCATCATTATAACACAATCAACAATTACATCTAAAAGTTCAGAAGACAAACTCAGAAGTCAAAATCTATTACAATTAGACAATAACATCAGAAATCAACAAAAAAAAAAAATTAAAAGAAGTACCTTCAGCAATCAACAAAATTATTTCAGAAAAATTAACTCAAAGTCAGAAGAGCAGTGGACCTGAACAACCGTTAGAGGATGAAGGTGAAAGCAAGGGTTGCTACGTACTGTGAGTAAACAATAATCGTGGCAGAGAGATGCGACAGCAAGGAGAAGATCTCCGAGGAGACCTTCGCGATGGTAATTAAGGAGAAGAGCTCCGAGCGCAACGGCGAGAAGAGGACCGACCTGTAGAGACCACTTCTGGTTGCGATGGCACAATGACAGAGACACAACTTCAGAGCAGCCACCGCCGATAAAGGCAAAGACGACGACGCCAACAGCAGCCCCGAGCAGACCTGGCAACGCAAGGAGACCCTTGAAGAGGAAACGGCGGGGCTAGCGGCGTTGTAACTCAGCTTGAGGTTTTTTTTTTTAATTAAAATTATAAAAAGCGTTAAAAAACTGATCAATTCACCGGTTTATTTCCGGTTCGACCATTTTTTCACTAGTTTTTTGTCAAGTGATTTTTTGTGTCAATCAGATAGACTAGAGAATCGGTTCCTGATTAATTTGATCAAACCGGTCAGTCCGGTTCGATTTTTAGAACACTAGTCTATAGTCATAATTTTTTATTTATAGTAACAATTTTGAATAGTGCTTTTAGAAAATAGATTTTTGTCACATAGTTTAAAAAAAAACGTAACAATAGATGTCAAAGATCAAGGTTTTGAATGTTCACCTTTTTTAATAGAATTATTTCAGAATTTAGATCAATTTTTGTTATGTCGTTGGAAGAGCGAAAACTCTCGCGCAATCTAGAACTTTCACAAATAAGTTTCCGTTGTAAGTATAGCTTCTAGACCGACAAGAATTCCTTCCTTACAAAAGTTTTGGTCGTCACAAGTAACAAATCCAATAAAATTTATAAACCGAAGTATTCAAACCTCGGGTCGTCTTCTCAAGGAATTGCAGGGAAGTATGATTTATTATTGGTTATGGAAAATAGTATTTTTGGGTTTTTGAAAAAGGGTTTAATGAGAAAAATAGGTTGCATGGACTAATAAATCAATAGCTAATAAAACTCTAGGCAAGGTATGAGAATTTGGAAGTCCTATCCTAGTTATCATTATCGATGGTGATGAGAATTGAGATTTAATCCCACTTAGTTAACCTTTACTAAAGCAAAAGAAAGTCAAGTGGACTAATTAGTTTGATCTTCAGGTCCTAGCCAATTCCTAAGAAAGGACTAGAGTTATTGGAATTCAATTCAATTAGCAAAAATAACAATTATCAATCACGATGAGTTTGATAACTCAAGAGTCTCCAATAAATCAACGAAAGCCAAGATTATAAAGAGCTAAATAAAAATCATAATCTGAAATACCTCAATTGCATTAATAAAAGAAAATCAATCTGAACATAAAGAGTTCATAAGCCAATTTGGCAACATAAGTCAGATACGAATAAAAGCATTAGAATAAATAAAAATATAAAAGGAATATTGAACCTGATAAAGAGTTGAAATCCTAAATCCTTTAAGAGGAATCCTAATCCTAAAACCTAAGAGAGAGAAGAGAAACTCTCTCTCTAAAAACTACATCTAAATTATGAAAAGTGAATAATGGAAGACATTTTTAATGAATGGATGCATTCCCCCACTTTATAGCCTCTAATCTGTGTTTTCTGGGTCGAAAACTGGGTCAAAAACAGCCCAGAAATTGCCCCCAGCGTATTCTGGTACGTACAGGTCGCGGGAAAGTGACGCGGAAGCGTCGTCCACACGTTTGCGTAGATTGCATTTCTGCCAGGTCAAGCGTCCGCGTGATCCACGTGTTCGCGTCACCTGACTTCGGGGCAGCTATGGCAAATTATATATCGTTGCAAAGCCCCAGACGTTAGCTTTCCAATGCAACTAGAACCATCTCATTTGAACCTCTGTAGCTCAAGTTATGACTGTTTGAGTGTGAAGAGGTCAGGCTGGACAACTTAGCAATTTCTTGTATTCCTTCGACTTTTGCATGCTTTCTTTCCATCCTCTGAGCCATTCCTGCCCTGTAATCTCTGAAATCACTTAATACACATATCAAGGCATCGAATGGTAATAAGAGAGGATTAATATTAGCAAATTTAAAGGCTAAAGAAGCATGTTTTCAATCATAGCACCAAATCCGGAAGGAAAACGTAAAACATGCGAATAGTATGAATAAGTGGGTAAAGAGTTGATAAAAACCACTCAATTGAGCATAAGATAAACCATGAAATAGTGGTTTATCAACCTCCCCACACTTAAACATTAGCATGTCCTCATGCTAAGCTCAAGAGAAGCTATAAAGGATGAATGGGGGAAAGTAAGACTCATGTAATACAATGCAATGCAACCTATGTATGAATGCAACTACATGCTAAGATGTTTCTACCTACTTGGTTAAAAGTAAATAAGCTCTTCAAGACAAACATAAATCAGATTTCACTAATTCAAATTATACAATAAAAGACAAGTAAATTTGTAAGAAGATAGCTCATGAAAGCAGGGAACATAGAATTAAGCATTGAACCCTTACTAGTAGTGTATATCACTCTAATCTCTCAAGTATATAGGGTAATCACTCTACTCTTCTCTAGTCATGCTTTCTATGTTCTTCATCTAACCAATCAACAAATATTTAGCATATCAACGCAAACATCATGAGGTCTTTTTAAGGTTGTAATGGGGCTAAGGTAAGGGTAAGGATATATGTATGGCCAAGTGAGCTAAAATATGAATCTTTGACTAACCTAAGTTCTCACCTAACATACACACATTCTATGTAATTCTAATTCATGCCTAGCTACCCATAATTTTCACTTTTTTTCATCTCATACTCATGCATCAACCTTTCTTTTAGTTTTTATCACATATGCATTGATCTTTCATTAACTTAACTTAGCATTGGGGTAATTTTGTCCCCTTATTATTTATTTATTTATTGAATTTTTTTTTTGAAAATATAAAAGCAAACATAACTTATCAATGCATATGGATTTTTAATTTTTCTGTTTCACATGAGTAGGTACCCAAATTTTTTATTATTCTTATTAATTTAATCCTTCCCTATCAACCCATGTTCCCATGTTTCCCCACACTTAGTTGATACATAATCTCCATCTTAAGCTAACCAAAGATTCAATTTGGGATTTTTACTTTTGTTTTTCTACTTAAGGCTAGTGATGTGGTTATAGAACAGAGGGGATTAAAAGGCTCAAGGGGGCTAACAAGGGTGATGTAAAAGGTAGGCTTATTTGGGATTAGTGAGCTAAACAAGTAATGGCCTCAATCATATGCAAGCATGTAAATACACTAAATAGTGGACATATAGAATGGAACAAAGCAAAGATTGCAATCATAGGGAAGAAAACACACAAGAATAAAAATTTATGGTTAAATAATGTAACCATACAAATAAGCTCAAAATCTCATAGGTTATGTGTTCTTAGCTATAATTCATGTTCCAATTTACAACTTCAAACAAGTTTAACACAAAAGTTTTGATTTAAATTAGTGAAATTTTTTTTCAAAAATAATAGTGTCTTAAAAAGTAACTTGTTACTTTAACCAAGCAGTGGTAAATATATGCACAAAATCAAGAAAACATGCAATCAAATATGCAGATGCAACAATGAACAAACAAAGAAAATAAAATATTGGTGTTGAGAAGAAAATAACTAACCCATGGAGATCGGTATCGACCTCCCCACACTTAAAGATTGCACCGTCCTCGGTGCATGCTAAGATGTACAAGTGGACGGGTGGCTCCGCAGCTAGTGCTCTTTTTGTTCCTTTCCTTGCCGGTGATTTGGGAGTAGCTTTCTCTTTTCCCTTCTTGGTGGCCATCCTGAAAAGGGAAGAGGTAAGTACATGTACAGCTAAGGGTTCGAGCAAGGGAGAGGATAGTACAAGTGATAATCAATGCACGGTAAAGAAGGATGTCGTTAACACATGGTCATGACTACATGTGAAAAGTTCATCAATGGAAATATAACAAGTGCATGTGATGACAATTAAATGCAAGATGTTTATTGGCATGCTGGCAAAGGCATGAGTAGCATAGATCAAGCATTAAATGCCTATTTAGATTATCATCTCTTTCAAACTAACAATCTGTTTGTATTGACAATTATATTTAATCAATAAAATATAAAAGGGATTTTGTGAAAAACAGGCATTAAAGTCGTAGAATAGAATATTTTTTTTTAAATAATGCACAATTTCATACAGGCTTTTTCACAAACACATAGCATGCATGGTAAATATGTTGTGGAAAATATAAGATAGAACATGCAAGCAACCCTTTAAGGAAGTAATATTAATTGTCAAACAATATAAAAATCCACAAGTAGAATATAGAAATAAATAATGACCCAAATAAATTTCCAACACCAATTAAAGGAATAAAAAGAAGGAAAGAGAAAATATGCATAATGAAAGTAATAAGAAAACATGAATAAAAGAAAAGGAATAATAATGAAGAAGTAGAGAGGGGAGAAGAAAAGAACCTTGAAAATGGATGTAAAAAGAAAAGAAAAAGGGAAAAGTAAAAAGTAAAAAGTGAGAAAGAATAGAGAAGGAAAAAGAGAGAAGAAAGGAATAATAATAAGGGAAAACAAAAATAAGGATTTGGGGGAAGAAAAGATAAGATATTTTGGCTAATTTGGATATGCTGTGCGCCGCAAGTGACGCGGACGCGTGAGTGACGCGGTCGCGTGGTACGCGATAAGGTTAGGTGATGCGGACGCGTGGGTCACGCGATCGCGTGGGTCACGCGATCGCGTGGCCTGATTTGTGCGATTGGCGCGAGTGCAGACTCGCGTGCGCGCAACTCTCTGTTGTAAATGCATCTTGTCAAAAATATGGGTGACGCGTTCGCGTGGGTGACGCGATCGCGTGAAATGGCCATTTTTGAAAAACGACGCGAACGCATCGAGCACACGTTCGCGTGAGAGGGCTTGGGCTTCCATCACGAGTCCAACCCCATTCCAGCCTAACATACTGCCATACACCCCTTTACGTCGATTTTACAGAGCCACGCGTTCGCGTGGGTGACGCGGACGCGTGGGGAAGCTATTTTTCAAATGACGCGGCCGCGTCAGCGACGCGGTCGCGTGGGCATATTTGTGCCTAAGGCACGCCTCCAACCACGCTCTCGCATGACTCTCTGTTCATTTTTCTTTTCTTCCTAATGCACTTGTGACGCAGACGCGTCAGCGACGCTTCCGCGTCGCGTGCGTGCTTCTTTCTTTTTTTTTATATATGCAAAATGCAGAATGTAGTATGCAGATGTTGATGCAGATGTTATGAATAATTCCAAGTTCAATAAGATGGAATAAAATAAAACTTAAAAACAAAACGAAATAAAATTAAAACTGAAAAAAGTAATGATTATACCATGGTGGATTGTCTCCCACCTAGCACTTTTAGTTAAAGTCCTTAAGTTGGACATGTGCTGAGCTCCTTGTCATGGCGGCTTGTGCTTGAACTCGTCTTGAAATTTCCACCAATGCTTGGACTTCCAATAAGCTCTATCAATACTAAGTAAATTCCTCAAGCTTTGATGGGGTTCTTCACAAGCTTTGAGCTCCCAAAGTTGATCCTCATATATTCCTGGATCCCAAATCTTGTTTCTACACCCGTCTTCAAGTTGATTATCATGATTCCATCCGGGTGGTTCAGCTTTAGAATTCTCACTGAAGTGTCCAAACAACTTCCTAGACCCATTTAATTGAGCTCTACACCAACCTTTGCGTTTAAACTTAAAGCTTCCAACCATAATGAACCTTGCAGGACAATTCTTACCACTGACCATCTTCCTCTTACTCTTAATGCCATAAAGAGCTCTAAGTTGACCATCCGTCTCTAGTAGCACATATTCAAGTGGGAAAGTAAAGGTCAAGGATAAGAATTTTACCCACTTGAACATTGTGTTGGACGGTAATGGCCTTGGGAGAGGTATTTCTAACGAATTTGCAAGCTCCACTCCCTTGTGCTCTTCTCTGACAACTTCCACCTCTTTGCAAGTTTCTTCAATATCAACCTCTTCCTCTTGGTAGCTTTCTTCCAATTCAATCTCTTCTTCATTGCTCACCAAGGGCATGAGAGGCTGTGCTTCTTCTTCTTTAATCTCTATCTCTTGACCAACCTCTTCCAAGTCTTCAACTATGATATGCCTTGGAGGTTGTACACCCTCCTCAGCATCAATTTCAATCGCCTTGGAAGGAGGCTCTATAACCTGACTTTCCCATGGAGGATCTGCATCTCCTAAGTCTGCAACTACTTCTTCCTCTTTAACGATCACGGCTTCCTCCAATTGTTTCAATACAAAGTCGTGCTGTTCACTGTCCACCGGAGTTTCTAGTGTCTCCTTCATGCTACGTTCTTCAGTAGATTCTCCACATGAAACCATGGGGGTTCCTTGAGTGTTCAGATGTTGGGAAGCTAATTGATTTACTACCTCGGTTAAGGCAGTCACTAATTCCAGTACATTGTTTTTCATCTTCGCTTGCCCTTGAAGAAGACCACGAAGGATGTCATCCATTGGAGATTGGGGGTGGATATGAGGGTTCATTATTTTGGAGAAAGGGTTCATAATAGGAAGGTGGTTCTTCTTGATAAGGATATGGAGATGGTGAATATTGAGGTGGTGGTTCTGGGTGTGGTTCATATGGTGGTTGGTGTGGTGGATATATGTTAGGGTCATATGGTGGTGTTTGGTGGTAAGGGGCTTGTAAGTATGGTGGTTCAAAATTACGTGGGGGAGGAGGTTCATAGGTATTTTGTGGTGGGTGTTGATTGCCACGAAGAGGTCCACCATAACCATTGTCTTGGTACGCATCAAAGAATGGTTGTTGATAGTGCCTTGGAGGTGGTTGTCGCCAAGAGGGTTGATCAAATCCTTATGGCTCCTCCCATCTTTGATTGTCCCATCCATGACCCAGGTATTCATTGTAATCTCCTCTTCCTATAACATGATTGTAACCAAATTCATAGCCAAAGGGGTGAGAATTCATAGTAGCTAATAAAAAATTAAAAACAAAAATAAAAACAAATTTAAATTAAAAGGTTATTGAAATTTAAATTTTTGAATTTGAAAATAAAATTTTGAATTTTGAATTTTAAATTTTAAAATTTGAAATTTAAAATTTAAATTTTAAATTTTGAATTTTGATTTTTGAATTTTAAATTTTGAATTTTGAATTTTGAAAAAGTCAACAATATAAGATAAAGATTTGAAAAAGATTTAAATTTTGAAAAGGTTTGATTTTTAAAATTTTAAATTTAAATTTTGAATTTTGAATTTTGAATTTTGAATTTTGAATTTTTGGAATTTAAATATTGAAATTTGAAATTTGATTTTTTTGAAATAAGATAAAATAAGATTTTGAAAAAGGTATGATTTTTGAAAAAGATTTGAATTTTGAAATTTAAAACTAAGATAAGATAAGAAAAAAAATTTTAAAATAAAAATCTGAATTTTATTTTATTATATATATATATTTTTAAAATAAAAATAAATAAACAAGCAAAAAGCGAATATTTACAATAACCAATAATAAGGCACACGTTTGCAATTCCCCGGCAACGGCGCCATTTTTGGAAGAGCAAAACTCTCGCGCGATCTAGAACTTTCACAAATAAGTTTCCGTTGTATGTATAGCTTCTAGACCGACAAGAATTCCTTCCTTACAAAAGTTTTGGTTGTCACAAGTAACAAACCCAATAAAATTTATAAACCGAAGTATTCAAACCTCGGGTCGTCTTCTCAAGGAATTGCAGGGAAGTATGATTTATTATTGGTTATGAAAAACAGTATTTTTGGGTTTTTGAAAAAGGGTTTGAATGAGAAAAATAGGTTGCATGGACTAATAAATCAATAGCTAATAAAACTCTAGGCAAGGTATGAGAATTTGGAAGTCCTATCCTAGTTATCCTTATCGATAGTAATGAGAATTGAGTTTTATACCCACTTAGTTAACCTTTACTAAAGCAAAAGAAAGTCAAGTGGACTAATTAGTTTGATCTTCAGGTCCTAGCCAATTCCTAAGAAAGGACTAGAGTTATTGGAATTCAATTCAATTAGCAAAAATAACAATTATCAATCACGGTGAGTTTGATAACTCAAGAGTATCCAATCAATCAACGAAAGCCAAGATTATAAAGAGCTAAATAAAAATCATAATCTGAAATACCTCAATTGCATTAATAAAAGAAAATCAATTTGAACATAAAGAGTTCATAAGCCAAGTTGGCAACGTAAGTCGGATACGAATAAAAGCATTAGAATAAATAAAAATATAAAAGAAATATTGAAACTAATAAAGAGTTGAAATCATAAATCCTTTAAGAGGAATCCTAATCCTAAAACCTAAGAGAGAAAAGAGAACCTCTCTCTCTAAAAACTACATCTAAATTATAAAAAAGTGAATAATGGAAGACATTTTTAATGAATGGATGCATTCCCCCACTTTATAGCCTCTAATCTGTGTTTTCTGGGCCGAAAACTGGGTCAAAAAATAGCCCAGAAATTGCCCCCAGCGTATTCTGGTAAGTACAGGTCGCGGGAAAGTGACGCGGAAGCGTCGTCCACGCGTTTGCGTGGATTGCGTTTCTGCTAGGTCACACGTCCACGTGATCCACGCGTTTGCGTCATCTGGCTTCGAAGCAGCTATAACAAATTATAGATCATTACGAAGCCCCGGACGTTAGCTTTCCAACGCAACTGAAACCATCTCATTTGGATCTCTGTAACTCAAGTTATGACCGTTTGAGTGCGAAGAGGTCAGGCTGGACAACTTAGCAATTTCTTGTATTCCTTCCACTTTTGCATGCTTTCTTTCCATCCTCTGAGCCATTCCTGCCCTGTAATCTTGAAATCACTTAACACACATATCAAGGCATCAAATGGTAATAAGAGAGGATTAATATTAGCAAATTTAAAGGCTAAAGAAGCATGTTTTCAATCATAGCACCAAATCCGGAAGGAAAACGTAAAACATGCGAATAGTATGAATAAGTGGGTAAAGAGTTGATAAAAACTACTCAATTGAGCATAAGATAAACCATGAAATAGTGGTTTATCAGTCGTATTTAAAAATTGTGATTTAAAAGTGTCTACTATGGTTTTCAAGTTTCAATTTTTTATCTTACGATTTAGTTTTGGATTTGTGTTCCTTGAAAGTGGAAGTCTAGAAAGTACTTACTACTTTGATAATTCGGTTTTTTGAATACCAAAGAAAATGACAAGAGTTAAAGTTGTTCATGCATGATTCTCGTTAGTAAATAGCTGTAATTAGCATTAGCTATAGTGTGTTGACATAGGGCTATAGTGGAGGATAATATTTCTGTTATCGCAAATGTTAACCAATCACCGATGATTCATAAACAAAGTCACAAAATGTAATTGATTCTATGACTTGTTTACACTTATATATAGAGAGTTTAAACTGATGTTGTAGCAGTTATTAGTTACAAGTGTATCAATATCTTGGTTTGTGTGATACAGGGAAACTCAAGTATACTGTGTTCCCAGTCTGAAAATGATTTTATCAATTGAATTTCTCTATTCCCCAAGAAAGCAATGCAAGAACTTCTTCAGTCGCCAGCCAAAGGATCGGACGATGATATAATTAAAGAATCCTACTTTAGATACATTATTCTGGGTTATATGTTAGTTGCAATTACTTAATTAATATTTTGGTATCATTAGGATTTTTTGTTAGAGGTTTTTCCTATAAACATTGTGATAATATATATAATATAACTAGAAGAGCTTATTTCTTTTCTATTAGACGATATTTCTGTATTATTTTAGTATTAATGTTCCCTCGCCTTTAACTTTACAAGTTTTGTAAGAGGGATAGGATTTTGATATGAGATGCTTGTAAACTAATATATATATATATATATATATATATATATATATATGTATATGTATATGTATGTACGTATTTCCTGTGAGTATGGTACTTTATATTATGAGTATGAATGTATGTTAATTAAAAATTCGGTCTAAGTTTTAAACAGGCTCATACTTTAGTATTAAATATTATAAGAGTCGTCGTAATACCTGAACTATCGGAGTGGCGCAGCCGGAAGCGTGACATTTTTATAGTTAGGGTGTTACAAGACCCTTATTGAATTATTAGATAACTTTTTATTCACAAAAATTTAGTAGATCTTTGTGGGGCGGATACCTATATCCCATCCCGGTAGATATTTCGAGAGTTCTCAATTAGTTTCTTGTCACAAATAATATCTATAGATACTGATTTTAGTAGATTTTTTTTGCCATCCTAACAGAGAAATTATTGCTTAAAGAAATATTGACAGTTCCTTCTCGTATCGATGTAAATGGTATTTTCTTTCTATTCATTTATAAAATTGTTGGTACTAAAAATAGATTTTTTTTACCAGAAGACATTTTGACTACCAATTGTTTCGACTACAGAAGCAGAGACGAGCAAGCTGAAGTCGAAGAAAGATAGTGCAAAGAATGTCAAAGTCGAAAAGCAGTTACTTGAAGACCAAGGTAAGAGAATACGTGGAATGTCAAAATTTGGGAGTCAAGATTCTTTATAGTCAAGGCAGGGTCGTGGCCTGAGAAAAAGGAGGAAGCGAGATCGTGGGCAAAATTATTCATGGTCAAGTCTATTCTCATAGTCTATAAATAGGAGAAGTTCACAAGAGTTCAGGGACTTCAATAAAAAATACTTCACCATCACACCAAACTCTGCAAAAATTTTCAATCCCAGTGACGCAACGGAAGATCATGGAGTGCAAGTGCATGTGAGTGCCAGAAGTTCATTTTTATTTTATTTTCCTTTGTTTTCTTTCTTTTTCATTTTAATTTATTTCTTTTTATTTCTTTGCTTTCAATATTTTATTGTTATTTTACTTTCTTTCAATTTTAATTTTACTCTTTCATTTATTTAAAGCTTACATTTTTTTGTACTTCCTTTTATTTGCTACAATTTGCTACCAGTATTTCGACGTAGTTTGTTTTGAGACAAACGCTTAATAATTCCTGCGTCGAGCCCACTTTTTTTTAGAAGAGTCGTATTTATTTCTCGAATTGAAATCTTGATACAAGCTTGATTTGACACCCTGTCGAAGTTACCAAAAATCAAGTGAAACAAAAATATACTTTATTCCTTTCTTATAAGATTAAAATAATATAAATTTTAATCTACTTATCTATCAATAATTATTATAATTTTATATATGAATGGAGACAGATATAACAATTTTGCACTAATATTCCCAATGCAATTGACGGACCAATACATGGATCCCCTGACTTAATTTATTTTTGGCAAATCAGAACCCAAAACAGAACTTATAATCCTAAAAATAAGAAACAATATAGATTCAGAAGAAAAAATTCCCAATTAAAAATCCTAAAATCAAAACCCAAAACCCGCCAAATTTCACAGAACCAACTGAAAATTGATACATACTTTCTCTGTCTTCACTAGACATTGTTGTTCACCATCATCATCATTAGGCGCTTACCTCGCTCATTAGGGATTGATGCTTCGCCTCATCGAAAACCTTGACTCTTCAATAGATTCATCGGAGCAGCGGATCAACCTTCAAAAGGTGGTTTACATGCTTACTCGTTAAAATAGGAGGGGTCGCAAGAGAGCAGAGTGTGCACACACTTTTTTCGACACTGAACAGGGAGGGGGAGTTAGAGAATGAGCGAGAAGAGAGAATGGAGAATGAGATAGAGAATGCTTACCTGGTGAGCGCGGTGATGATCAGTGACGGTGAAGAAGAGATGATGAGACGAAGGTGAAAACGAAAGAAAACGGCAAAAGAACACTCTCTTAGCTTTCTGCGAAGGAGAAGGGCTTGGGTGTGAAAAGAAAATAAAATTCATTGTTATTATAGCGCGCTTATATTATGAAATGTTTATGAAGCGTACCCAAAACATAACAATTACACTACTCTTGAAAAGCGTCTTTTTTGGTAAAAAAAAAAAGTATATTCATAGACATTAAATTAAGGCTACGATTTATAAGTGATCTTTTTAATATTTAAGGAGACACTTTTTAAGTGATGTGATAACTGTTTTTTCTATTCTTCTAAAAAAAGACCACAGAGAATAAATCGTAGCCTATCTACTCTTAATATATAAAAGTAGATACAGAAGTTTACCCACATTACTTTTAAGACATGTTTCTCCTCCTACTAATGCCATGTCAGCAACATCGCTTACTTGGCAAAATTTTAGAATCAACAACTCAATTTTTGCCAAATCACTTATTATTTCCAAATCAGCAAAAAAAATAAACTATACAAAAAAAATAACTCATTAAATGTAACAAACTATACAATAACTTTATCGGAGCCACTCAGATAAAGACGCTTAAAACGTCTTTTTTTAAAGATGTTTTTCAGTAATTAAAATTTAACATATATAATCAATTGAATTATATTATTTTTGTCAAAATTAGGCTAAACAAATTGATTTAGCCAGAAAAATGGTGAATCAAATCTTGAACTGATCTAAATTAATATTATCTTTTTATAAAAAACGACTACAATATCCTTATTATAGAGAATGATTAAAATACTCTTATTTTATATATATATATATATTAATTTTTAAAATTCTAAATCCTAACCTACGATAGAAAAATAAAGGACTAATATTTAGGATTCTCAAAATTAATATGTATAATAGAAGTATTTTAGTCATTTTTTATAATAGGGTATTGTAGTCATTTTCTATAAAAAATAATATTAATTTAGACCAGTTCAAGATTTGATTCACTATTTTTCGGTCAGATCAATTTGTCTAGCCTAATTTTGACAAAAATAACACGATTTAATCGATTATATATGTTAAATTTTAATTATTAAAAAACATCTTTATAAAAAGACGTTTTTAGCGTCTTTATCTGAGTGGCTCCCTAAGTTTATAACCCCCGATAATTAATTTCTATAAATAACTCATTAAATATAATAAACATCTATATTATAAATGTCATAATAATATTATTAATCATAATAAATTTTACGTTACAAATATTCAAATTTCATACTATTTGACCTATTTATATAAGTCTCTTATCAGTTATCACTATCACTACAAAAAAAAGAGTTTAAAATGGCATTGACATTATGGCGGTTTTAAAGAACCGCCGTAATACCCGGTTATTATGGCATTTTTGGTTGCTGCCATAATTAACTTTGTGTTTGCTGGCGGTTCTGGGTGATTATGGCGGTTTTGAACCGCCGTTTTCACACATATATAAAACAAAAGAATTGCAACCCTAGCCTTAAACGAAACACAGTATAACGGTGCTCTCGATCTTTCTTCTCTCTCCATTCGCTCTCGATCTCTGACAACGCCGTTCTTCCCTCTCGGCTTCTCCTCTCTCCACCGGTTACGATTTCTCTAGGTACTTCTCCCTCTCCGCCAGTTACTAATTTGTTTCTCTGCAGCTCCCTCTCAAGTTCTCTAGGTACCTCTCCCTCTCCGCCAGTTACTGATTTCTTCGTTTTTGGGAGTTTTTGTTTCTCTGCAGCTCCGCGATCGGAGCTTGTGTTGAAGTATTCCATTGACGTTGGTGTGGGGGTGATTGACGCCGATTGGGTCTTGTGTTCAACTAGTCGACGATATCAGATCTTGGATTGACGGTAACTTCACTTTCTCTTTCCATATGTATTTACTTCGATGCATGTGTCAATGGTTCAATTGCTGCCACTCTTATTATTGTTTTGGATTTTGCTAGTTAATTCATCCTTCTATTTCTTAATATAGTGAATTGATGAATGAGTTCAGACTGAATAAGCTTAGTGAAGTAGGGCTCTGTTCTGTGATTCTGTTCATAATATCTATCACTTTAGTTAATTATTTCCTGAGATTATCCTGAATAAGCTTAGTGAAGTAGGGCTCTGCGTTCTTATTGCTTGAGATTATCCTGAAAAAATAGATCATTAACTCTTCTTCTTGAATGATGTTGGGGCTGGAGTTTTTCTTTATTTGGTTTTTGGTTTCCTCTGCTCCTATACTTTGTTCCTGGCATTCTGCTTGGGGAATTTATGAGCAACTTATTGGTCAGGGTTATGATATTTGGTAAATATGCTTCTTAAGTTTTTTTCCTTATTTTCCTGATGATGGATAGTTTATGTGCTAAGTTTATTCCTGGTTGATTTAAGTGGTTCTTACTTCGTGTGCCTGGTTATTGCCATGTTCTTTTGTTTCATTGTGATTTCTCTTGGGATATTGTGGAGTATTGTGCAGATTTCTCATTGTTGTGTTGGTTTTAAACTTCAACTCCTTTATGATTTGGGTCAATTTGCTGGGTTAGATTCTTTGGATTAATCATGTGTTACCATTGTGATTTTTAATTGGGTTATGGCCAAAATTGATGAAATTGTAATTTCTGATGGTCATTTCCTGCTCCTTGATTGTGCCTGTCATATTGTTTCTGGACTTTCCTTGCCTCTAAATGTTAGTAGAGCTGTTTAAATATATGCTGGAACATCAATGTCATCCTAATTTGTTGCTGCATATACTGATGGATTGCTGTGTTGCTGGAACTTATTTGTTTATTTGTGTCAATGTCCAAATTAGATTTTTCATGTACCTGCCAGTAGTATAATTGCAGCTTCAATTTTATGTTTTAAGCTGTGTAGCCCACCTAGGTCCCATCATGCTGTGGATTACTAATTTTTAGTATTATAGTTCAACCAGTTCTTGATTTGGATTTGTTTATGTAACATTTAACTTTTTTGAACCGGCTGATTTGTTACAAGTTGGATTCTTTTTATCCTCTTAGTTCTATTGAAAATGTGAATTTTTTCTATCTGCTCCACACTGCTGTGTCTTCAATTTCAATCAGGTATGGTTTGTGTTGCAGAAGGTTATGGTTGAAGAGCCTCCAAGACATGATCATTCATTAGTTGAGACTTGAGTGCTAAAACAAGAAAGAAACAATTAGGCTTTGATTTTTTCATTTTTTCCCCTCTTTCAGTGTCATCTTCTCTCACTGAACTCTTGTAGCTTACTCTGAGTCAAATTATTTTCGGATTGCTCAGATTAATCAGAAGAGTATGTCTGAATTCAAATTCCAGACAATATATTCATTTTCAGTAGTCAATGTGCAAAATATAAAGTAGTGAAACTGAGTATCATGCTACAACTGACTAAACTGTTAAGTACTTCAATTTTTTGTCTCTTGAAATTTTTTTGGTAGAGAAATTCAGTTTTGAAATTTGGGAATTATACTTTTTTTACAAAAGTTTCTCTATTAAATTGTATAGGAGCTCATTGATTTAAAGATTGTATAATGGAGCTTGTTAACTGGTAATTTCAACTATAAGATGAAAGATCACCTTATTACCAAGTTATAATTTTTGGTGTATGGATTTTACCCACAAAAGAGCCTCTTTCCCTCATCTCTTCAGGCTTTGCTTTTGCTTTTAGGTTTGAAGTTTCCTTATATGATCCTTCTCTACTTTGCAGTTTGCTGAACTGATACAGCCTATTGAGGAAAGGATACACAATGTTAAAACTTTCATAAAGGTACAAAGGCAATGTTTTCCTTATGTTCTTACACATAATTTATCAAAAATAATCTCCTCTTTTTCATGTACTTTTCTTACACAAATAAACAAATAAGTTACTAGGTACATGAAAAATCTAATCTGTGTTGCAGTTTTTAAGCTTATTAACTAGTCAAAATTTGACATTGATTATAGTTGTTGCTGTTGCACTCAATTGCAAACTGATTTTAATAACTCACTACAACTTGAATGCTTTCAAATGACATATTGTAAAAAGAAAAAAAGAAAAATGAAATAACTAACTTATTTTAATAACTAGTCAATTTTAAAGTGCATTCTATTTATTTTGCCCTCTGTTTTATGACTTTTTTTCTACCTTTAGTTATTAGCTTATTACTCTCTATCTCTATTTTGTTTAAGAATTTCTAGCTTTATCTTTTCTTTACCCTCTTCTTTTTAAAGAAAAAAAAATCTTTTCTTTTGTTCTTTATTCGCCGCTTGTTAGTAGTGGTGAGCGAATCTTCAATCTTCAATCTATTTCTTTTGTCTTTTCATTTATATATGGTGTATTATTTTGATATTTTTTAATATAAATTGGAATTTATGTAGCATACGTTCATGCTATATTTTATTCAATAATAAAAAAGGTATTTTATTCATTTGAATTCTTAATTTAAATTGGAAGCAGGTTGTGAGTTAGAGTTTTAGAGACAAATGAAGTGCTTGAAGAGTTCCCCTCCTTCTTGGCTCTTATATCATTGCAGCTGAAAACCATAATCCAGGAAAAGGCAAGAGAGTTAATGATATTTTGTAATGTTTCAAGTACTACTAGTGTTGTAATAATTTCTTCTTCGTTGTTTCTGCTATGATGTTCTAAATATGTACTAGTCTGGTACTGAAATGATTGTTTTTTATTTTTATGTTCTCTTTTTCTTCCCCACTTTTAAATCAACACAATCATGTTATATATATATATATGGAGTTGTTGGGGGATATTAATTATTAATTATCAGATGGAACAGTGATCACATGCGAATTTTTTGTTACAGAGGTTTTTCTCTCTCTAACCATATAGTCATTGGAAATAGATATTTAATAAGCCATTTTATATATTAGAGATAATCACAACATTTTGCCTAGCAGATTAACTAAACAAAAGGAGAATTATAAATTGTTTTATATATTTACATTAACTTAATTATTTGATCAATTGTTTAATTTTTCAGTTTATTTGCATTAACTGAATAGAATAAATGGATTGCATTGCATGAAGAAAAGTTAGTCACATAAAGTATGGGCCATGTAATTATGATAAGATAAAGACCAAATCTAGCGGCAATGACAATATTCATATTTAAAATGCTTGAAACGGCTTTAATTTGCTTTAAATTATTTCACCAACTTAGCTACAGGGTCTATTCTTTTAATCTTGATGCACATTTTAGATTATATTTATTAATTATTGATTTAATATATTATGCAGATATGCCAAAGCAAAAGAGGTACAAGAATTTACTTAAAGCAGCAGCAGCTGCAAATTCTTCACAAGACAAGTCGGCAGCTTCAAATGCATCACAAGTCAAGTCCGCAGCAGCTGCAAATTCCTCTCGAGACACATTGGCAGCTACAAATTTCTCCCGAGACAAGTCGGCAGCAGCTGCAAACTCCTCTCGAGACAAGTCGGCAGCAGCTGCAAATTCCTCCCGAGATAAGTTGGCAGCTTCAAATTCCTCCCGGGACAAGTCGGCAGCTTCAAATTCTTCCCGGAATAAGTCGGCAGCAGCTGCAAGTTCCTCCCGAGACAAGTCCGCAGCAGCTGTAAGTTCCTCCCGAGACAAGTCGGCAGCTTCAAATTCTTCTGAGCCATCATCAGTTGCTCCAACTATATCTGAGCATCCATCCGAACCTAAACGTAAATGTGGACGTGAATCTAAACATTATTGGATTGTTGATGCCATAGGTATGTATAGATGTTCTATTAGTATTTTTAGATGTATGGATGTTATATATGAATTAGTTTGAAAGGATTGAAAATAGAAATTGAATTCTGTGATACCCTTAGCTAGTTATTGGCAGGCTGGTTCCTTGAAATTATTAGAAGCAGTTTATATTATATATGATGAAGAAAAGAAGGTTGCTGTCCACTTTATATATGTTGCCTTATCTACTTATGTTGCTGTCCAACATACAACGTGAATTTTATTTATTTTATTCTTTAGTCGCTCATTTACTCATTTATATATACTCATTTGTCTATTTTAGATGAATACGAAGATAGTACACGCCTTCATTTATTAGCGAAGGATGTGCATAATTTGCGAGAAGGTTTGCGCATAGTTGTCAATTTTGATAAACATCATGCAGCAAAAGGAAGAAAAATGTTATTGAAAAATGTTACTTTGATACTTTGTTTTTGGATTATGACATTTCAATTATGACTTGGATTATGATTTTTGGATTATGTATGAATTAAAAATCATCTTATGATGTTTGATTTATGATTATGCCTTCTGGTTATTACGAGATTTTTAAGTAAGTTTCGAAAATATCACAAAAGATGATATTATAACCTGGTAAAAACAGAAACTGCCATTTTAAACACAAAAGATGATATTATAACCTGGTAAAAATGGCAGATAGAAACTGCCATTTTAAACACAAAAGATGCCATTATAACCTGGTAAAAACGGCGGCTAGAAACTGCCATTTTAACACAAAAGATGCCATTATAACCTGGTAAAAATGGCGGTTATAATGGTAAAAACGGCGGTTTCCAACCGCCATTTTAAACAGAAGTGATGTCACAACATCCTGGTAAAAACGGCGGTTACAGCCGCCATTTTAAACAGTATAAAAAACCGCCATTTTATCCGAAAATAATGGCGGTTACAAACCGCCATTTTAACCCTCTAAAAACCGCCGTATTATCCACAGGTTATTACGGCGGTTTTCTGAAAACCGCCGTAATAACCAGAATGGCACCCAGAATAATGGCGTTTCTTGGAGGCGCCAGTTTTGGCCATAATGGCGGTTCTAACCGCCATAATTCCCCAAAATAACCGCCGTTTTAACCCTGTTTTTTTGTAGTGTATTCCTTCAAATAACATCAAATTTAGCACAACAAATTTATTTCCAAACTACATAACATCTCAAACTTACTTAATAAAGTATTGTTCCTTGGACAATATTACCAAACAAACAGACAATTGGTTTATCAAAATTTGCGTGATTCGTCTGTAAAAAACATTAACAACCACAAACGAAGAGGAACCTCTTTGCTTAGAAATGATTATATTAGATGAAAATGAGACAACTACATTTATGGCACATGTAATCAAACACCACAATATCCAATAATAAGGTAACCTTGTATACTTTTCATAATCTCATCTATCAAATTATTAGTTACCAACCCAATACTTATTTCATATCAAAGTGCTACAACAATTTTTGTACTATTTGATGGCGAAGAAAAAAAAGTGTTGGGCACAACTGCTTCAAATCTAATGACACTCCAGAAAAATAATGACATTGAAACAACATCCCAATTGAAAAACTTGTGCAACCTTACACTTATATTTGAAGTCAAAGTAAATGATTTTAATCTCAAAAAAGATTTTCAACAATACACTGAACCTCAACACCCATTACAACAAATAAAACAGGTAATACTCCAGAAAAAATTCACTTATTCAAGACATCATTTTTATTTCTAATTTAAATTATTCATTGATTATAGGAACCAACTTCGCCAACACTAATATCATCAGACGAAGATCACATACCCATCAAGAGATTAAGGAGAAAGAAAATCATAGAAATTCAAGACACATCTTTGGAAGAAGAACATAAATGCAAAGATGGAACAAATAACACAATAGAAAGTGCATACAATTCAACAATTCATAAAGAATATGCCTTCACAAGAATCTACGACAGAAAGAAGAAAGCAACAACTCTAACAACAACCAATAAAAAAAAAGAGGACGAGCACTACATAAGAAGACTAAGTCCATCAACAAAAGCAAATGCAAAAATCAAACCACCAAATAAAAATATTAATTTGTACAATTCTAACATCCAAATCTTTTGTACTACAAATTATTTTAAATAAAACACCTTTCAAATTTAACTTTAGTTTACACATATTTAATTTAATTCTATAAAACATAGCAATTTCTAATATTTATTATATACTATCATTAATTTACTGTCCCGCGCAACGCGTGGGTCTTATTCTAGTTCTATGAATAGGCTACTCTTTTTAAATGTAGCTTAAAAGAGTGTTGTTGAATGAGTGATTTTCTTGTAATGAAATAATAATACTAATAGTATAAAATATATATTTATTATTACTTTGCAGAAGAGCAGTGGACCTGAACAACCATTAGAGGATGAAGGTGAAAGCAAGGGTTGCTACCACTACAAGAAAAACACCCATTCAGCTACACTTTTTTTAAGCTACATTTGAAAAGCGTAGCCTATTCGCATGGTGCCCTTTTATAAGAGAAAAGGAAACACTATTGAGGCATCACTTCAAAAGCGTCTCCTTAGATATTTTAAATATCACTTATAAAGTGTAGCCAAATCTAAAAAGCTACGGGTACACTTTTTAAACCAAAGGGAGTGCTTTTAAAATGTAACTCATTTATTAAGTTTTGGGTGCGCTTCAGAAGTGTCTCCCAATATTAAAATACCAAATAAACACTTAGTGAAATTTTGTTTGCCCTCAATCGATCACCCTCAGTCCCTTATCCCCACTCAACACACACCATCATCCTCACTCAACAGACACACGAAAGAGTGAAGAAATCAGAAAGCTAAGGGGGAGAACGGGAAGAAGAAGAGATGAGAGGGAAGGAAGGAGAGAACGACGGCGGCTAACTGGCTAGGGCTCTGCCGTCGTCGTCGTCGAATGCCAGTGAGAGAGAGAGAGCTCGAGGAAGAGAGAAAACGCAATGGAGGAAAGAAGAAAAGGGTGCTCTATCGCCGCTGAAGCTCAACCGCCGCTGCTAGTGCTTGTTGTCGTCGCCGTTCTGCCACCGCCAGGCTGATGTACCGCTGTCGAGGATCTTGAAGGGATGTCTCGCCGCCGTTGTGCTCTGTCGCCGCGCTATCGTCGACTGGAGCTCGCTGCTGAGCTGCTGCACCATCTCCAAGCCGTTGCGTCACCGCTCATCTCTTCTTCACCGTCGCCGCTCATCACCGTTGTTGATG
Organism: Arachis ipaensis; assembly: GCF_059453495.1. Lineage (NCBI taxonomy): Eukaryota > Viridiplantae > Streptophyta > Magnoliopsida > Fabales > Fabaceae > Arachis > Arachis ipaensis. The sequence goes on along the minus strand of NC_142439.1, from coordinate 12,887,044 downwards.
AACATGCATGGTTCAACTTGAATACCCCTTTTTTTTCCTAATTCTCGCTAAACCCCGTTACCCAGTTTTCGTATGCACCTGCTACCCTCTACGGTGTTGGAGTTCCTTCAAGCTGAGCTCGAGCTTCAGGTAGCGGCTTTGCTTTCCATTCTTAGTGGAATTTGCTTTTTATTTGTTTATTTGTTTATTTTTTCGAATTGTTACTGATTCTACTTTGCGTGGTGATGTTATTTTGGAATAAAGAGGGAAGAGAAGAATTGTTTGTAGTGTTACCGAGCCACATTCAGATCCTGAGGGTGACAATGAGGAGGTACTTTCAGTTTTCTTTGGTACTATATCTGTTGAAGAATTTGTGAGTTGGTTAATTTGTTGTAATTGTCAGGTTAGTTAGAAATCAGAAGTTAGTTTGTTTGTTTCAATTTTTGACAATTTGCTGCACTATATCTATTAGACTAGCATCTGTTATAACAGTTATTTTAGTTTCAAAAGTTAGTGTCGATTAGTTTCAAAATCTTATCATTATAGAACTTGACAGGAAGGAATTTGATTCAAGAGCTGTAATCTTGCATGTTTCTAAATTCTAAGTGGTCGGTTCAGTCCCCTATTGCAGCTCAATTGTGTTTCCTGAATTTTGATATCAATTAAAAAGCAAAATAGAAGATTTGCTAATGACTTTCAATATGATGCTACAATTTACATTTTACAAAACACCATATATGAATGAGTTGCTGATCCTTTTCTATGTTCTCAGAAGTTATATTATTTTAAACACCAACTACCAATGCACATTCAGCTGATTTACTCGGATCAGTGTCACATTGGAACTAACCTTCTTTCTTTGTTTTTTCAGTCTAACTCAACTGTGTCATCATTTGGATTATGAAACAGATCTTGTGGATGTGAAGTGTTGGAGTTGGCACAATGAGGTTGTTGGAGTTTGGGTGCCTGGTTGCAGTTCTATGTGGTCTTCTTGTGTCTGTGAAAACTGAGATTTACATCGTAACTATTGAAGGTGAACCTGTTACTAGTTATGGAGGTGGAATTGATGGTTTTAAAGCTACTGTTGTTGAATCTGATGAGAAGATTAATACCAATAGGTAGGTAATTGCAATTACATTTTCCTATGAATTTTCCATTTTTTTTTCCAATGACATGTAAATATGATTTGAGGAGGCTAGTTAATATGATGAATTCTCTTTTGATGAAATTAACCTTCCAAATCTAGTTAATATGATGAATTCCTTGAACATAGTGGTTGCTTTCAATTTCTAGCTTCAAGCTATATTCCTCTCTGATGCTTTTTTTGGTTATGTTTTCTTTGCTTTGGGTGTTTTACATGGAAATTTGATTACCAATTTAAATTCTCCTTAATCACATAAACCCGGAATTCATCTGAAAACTAAAGAATTAAGCTGTGTTTTTCTGTAGGCAAACAAGATTTAATCTGTTATTTATCTGATTAATTATTATTTTTATTTTTATGTTGGTTATGGTGTACAAATATAAAATCAGGACATGGATTTGTTGTTGGAGATGAAGGGTACAGGCAGGACTGTGACATTCAGAAAGTTAAGCTTTCAAGGGAGGCATTGACACAGCTCTCCAAGTTAGTTGAGTCCAGAGTTAGTACAGGGTGAGTATCTTTTTTTGTGTGCAGCTTATGAGAATTTCTTTCATCTTAATTGATGTTGGAACCTGGAAGTGCTCATTCAGTTGTGTAGGTGATGATGATATTTGGATTGATAACATCAGATAAATGTGTGAAGCTCTAAACAATTGAGTGAATTTATAACTAATACCTTATGAACTATGTTCTGTTTCCTCTGGTTGAGATTATTTACTGAATTTTGATTCTATCATTTTAGCAGATCCAGAACTTGAAACATCAGTTCTTTCAGTTTGGTAAGTTTTATAACATAGCATAACTTTTCTTGTTAGAAATCTAAGTCAGATTTTTCTTGTGCAGTCTCGATACGATCTTAACACTATTCTATTCCTTTTGGAATTGGGGCTGCTGCCAGGTTAGATTAAACACTATCTACCATAAATCTTCTGTTTGCATATCTAGAGGCTGTGGATGGCAGCACTTTGGGCCTTTCATAAATCTAGGAGCATTCTACCGATGTGGGATTTCACTTGCTGCAACATTGGAATTTTGGGTCAAATTAAGAGGTAGAGAACTTTGGATTGGTATGACCATCTTTTCTAAGTTCAAACAGCATCCTCCCCCTCTCCCTGTAACTCATATTTGTCAATTTGCACCAGGTTCCATTTTTTCTGATCTTGTAGCTGATGAAGTCTCTAGGTTAATTTTAATTTTGTTGTTTGGATTTTGTTTGAATTTAATTAGACTTGAATTTTTAGGTTTAACTTAGTTTGAATTAGGATTTCAAATTAGAATTAGCTTTAGTTAGTGAACTTTGAACATGTTATTCTAGTTCTTGAGTGTTGTATTATTGATGGTTTGGATAATAATTCTTGACTTATTTTATGTGAAAGATGATTAGATTCTTTATTCCATTGGGTGATGTATGTAAAAGCAATGTCGGCATTTTGAATTTCGAAGAAGCAAATTTAGAGAAAAAGAAAACATGTGGATATGTATCTTTACTTTTGGGGCTGTGAACTGATTTTCATGCATTAATTAAAAAGATGGTTTGATGCTTTATCTTTTTGTTAATAAGATTCATATTCATTTTGCAGCTTCTATTTACACCAATCCTGAATGGAAAAGCACTTTTGTATTCAGTGGTATCAACTCTTGAGGTGAGAATAGGAATCGCCTTTGGAAGCGGTGGAAGCCAGTCACTTCCCGCCACTGAATGGCCCAGTGTTTCTTCTTGTCTGGTGTGTTTCTACTACGCTTGATTTAATATAATTGTTCCAAGAAAAATAATAAAATTCGAGTTGTGCTGTTTTTCGTAAAAGACTTCTATTTGCGGTACTGTTGCAGAAAGAATATGAGCTTCGATTTTGATGCAACTCTTAGAAATTGTAATGCATTATGGATTATGAAGCTGATTCTATGTAAATGGATATCATCTTGAAGCCTTTCATGTAATCATGCTTATTTTGAATTTAAATTTTTGTAGGAAAAGCTTTTTACTGACACTTTGGTTAAGACCATGGTGGAAGAAGCTTTTTACTTTGCTTGCTAGTTATTTGATGAAGAAGGTTGTTGGTGGCAGTATATATATTAGAGTGATTTTGGCTAGTAAACTTTCAAGGAGTTGCTTCAAGGGGGTGGGGGGATCTAGGAGGCCTCAAAATGGTACAACCAATTTCTCGGTGGACAATTTTGATGACAAGGACCTACAAACATTTGTCGAGGTAGAAGTTGGGGACTTAATCAGGAGAACAGATGTCAGACTTGGATCAACCCCTCGATGGAATGCACCATTTAATATGGTTTTACATGTTGGAAACCTTCGTTTCAATCTTTATGAGTCTCATCCCAACAATATCAAGTGTGACTACCTAGCAAGTTATGAAAACAAGGTACCAAAATAATTACCATGTCAGGTCAAATAGTAGTTACGTTCTTTAGTCTTTATTATGTTTTGGAAACTACTTCAACTTTTATACAGCAACCGAAACTTGATGCAAAAAATTCATTGATTGATTCATTGTTTCTTGTGTATTATGCTTCATTCCTTCATTGTGCAAACCAAGCTTGAAGCAGCTAAGTTGAAATGAACTGCACTGCTGTTGCATTTGTTAAGCATACACAGATATCTCATCTCTATTCATGGACTACGAGAGGATTCACAAACCTCATGTCATTTAGTTCCATTTCAATTTACCTTTTGCATTGTCTTCTTCATTATGGAGTTCAAATTAGTCAGCCACCGTTGATGCCTTCCTTCTAATTTGTTAATTAAGTTGTTTGTTATGCAGACTGGAATAATTTCCCCAAGTAAACTGAGGATGAAGCTTATAGGTCACAGAAAGAAGGATGGATCCAACAGTAACTCATCCAGAACTTTTCCTTCCAGAATTGATAATGCTGAATTTGTCAACAGTTTACTACCCTCTAACAATGGCAACCCTGACGATGAAAGTCTGCATTTCATTTCTTTCTATTTCTTGTGTGTATATGATGGATGGCAATGACTTCATTAATTCCTTAATTCCAGTTACATCTCCCAGCTTAGAAGTTCCCTCGTTAAAGACTCAGTATGAACCAAAGGGAAACGGTGACACCGGCCTTACCAAGATACAACATCTTCAAAAGGCTGATGGTGGAAGTTCAAGCACTATTCACCCGGTGAGAACAATAGAAAAGGAGAATCTTGATTATGATAGTAATGCTAGCTCATCCAGCTTGATTTTTAATAGTCCCTCCTAGAAAAATGCTCTTTAGGCCAAATTTTGAGATGGATAATTGATTTAGAATATGTTTAATTTAGTGGGTATGTTTAATTTAGTGTGAGATGTATAAATATTGAAAATTATGTTCATTCTAATACTTTTGGTTCGTTATAAATATATTTTTTGTTGAAAGATCATTTTTATTCTTTAAAGAAATTATTTATTATTATGTATTTATTTTTATTTATAATATTTAACTCATTTAATTAAGAATGTAAAATGATACATGTAATCATATTACTAAATATTATGTTGTACAAAAAATTATTAGAATATTATATATATATATATATATATATATATATATATATATATATATATATATATATATATATATATATACAGAATATTAAAAAAAAAGAGGGACCTAAGGCTACACTTATAAATGGTAGCCATGGTATACAATGTGGCTACGCTTTACAGATGATGCAGTAGTGTTGAAAAGCGTAGCTTATTCTGGCAAAAATGGAAGCTGAAAAGCGTAGCCTTTGGTCCTAGACAGCATCACTTGAAAAGCGCACCCTATTTCCAAACGCCAAAAGCGTAGCCCTTGGTGCAGAAAAGTGTAGCCTTTGAGAATAGGCAACGGCCGAATAGGAATCAATCCAAAAAGCGTAGTCGTAGGCCAGAAAGTGTAGCCGAAGCCTAAGGCATCATTTTTTTCACTTTTGGCTACACTTTTCAAGTGTACCTGAATGGGTGTTTTTCTTGTAGTGTACTGTGAGTAAGCAATAATCGTGGGAGAGAGATGCGACAGCGAGGAGAAGATCTCCGAGGAGACCTTCACGATGGTAATTAAGGAGAAGAGCTCCGAGCGCAACGGCGAGAAGAGGACCGATCTATAGAGACCACTTCTGGTTGCGATGGCACAATGACAGAGACACAACTTCAGAGCGGCCACCGCCGAAGAAGGCAAAGACGACGACGCCAACAGCAGCCTCGAGCAGACCTGGCAACGCGAGGAGACCCTTGAAGAGGAGACGGCGGGGTTAGCGGCATTGTAACTCAGCTTGAGGTTTTTTTTAATTAAAATTATAAAAAGCGTTAAAAAACTGATCAATTCACCGGTTTATTGCCGGTTTGACCATTTTTTCACTAGTTTTTTGTCTAGTGGTTTTTTGTGTCAATCGGATAGACTAGAGAATCGGTTCCTGATTAATCTGATCAAACCGGTCAGTCTGGTTTGATTTTTAGAACACTAGTCTATAGTCATAATTTTTTATTTATAGTAACAATTTTGAATAGTGCTTTTGTAACACCCTAATACTTTTAAACTGAGTTAAGCTTTATTTGGATTATATTTAGTAGCTGATATTCAAAACCTTGCGAAATTTTTCTTTTAAAACAAATGTGAAATATTTATATAAAATAATTTATAGATAAAAAAGTTGGGATGTTACATTCTCATCCCCTTAAAAAAGAATTTTGTCCTCAAAATTCGCGTCTTCTAAGAACATACTAATCAACCTCATCTTATCCTAGTAAGTTTTATCTACCTTTTATCTACCCTTTTTTTTTCTTTTTACAGGAATATATGATAGTTCCTAACATACATAAGTTCAATCAATCCATATATTTAATCAAATCAAGTAAAGTTACAAAATAGTTCTATTCTCTATTCTCATCATGAACTAACTAAGTGCACTAAATGTGAATTAAACGTTTAAGTTTAATATGATTATATAAAATATATTCACATAATAGATAATTTCATTCTTTTTTTTATTCAAATACCAAAGAGGAAGAAAAGAAAAAAATAATCAAGGAAGCTAATGTCAAATCAAGCTAAGCAAAAACATGATAAATAGGGTTCAAAAAAGTAAAGATAATTTGTCTCATGCAAGTCAATTGCTTCACATTCTCTTCTTTCCTCTGATCAAAAAGGTAATAATAGTAACATAAAGAGCATACACATAAAAAAAATTGTGTAGGGTCACATGTATAAGAGAATTTTATAATAATAGGACATACTAAATAATCACATAGAGTTCATAAAAATGCATGTACTCTTAGCTTAAATGGCTTGCGAGATAGTAGTGATAATTATCAAAATAGAATTTATAAAAAAAACATAAGGATATGCATGTACTCTCGATTACAAAGACTTAAAGATGATAGATTTTACACATAGAAGAATTTGAATGATTAAAATGTATGAGTATAAAATAAGAAAAGAAAGAATAAAGTATAAAACAATAATCATGATAACAAAGGCATCATACAACAACATGAAAATGAGAGGATAAATAAAACACATGCTAAGCATATAAAGTGACAAAAACATAATTTCCTAACCCTTTTTTTTAACGTCTCATGTGTATTTGGATATATCTTTAACTATGAGCGGGGTGTTCCTAGATGATCTATGTTTTGACATTAACACATACACATTTTGATCATAAAATTACGGCAATAAGTCTCAAACAAAACATTCAAGAGCACAATAACTTTTACTATTAGATGATCAAATATTTCTAATCTAAATTCATCACATAGAAAAGATTTCACGATATAATACTATTTATAACTAAATGATAACAAATTAATCTTGCAAGTGTCCTATGGGATCAAATTGCTCTGATACCAAAATTGTAACACCCTAATACTTTTAAACTGAGTTAAGCTTTATTTGGATTATATTTAGTAGCTGATATTCAAAACCTTGCGAAAATTTTCTTTTAAAACAAATGTGAAATATTTATATAAAATAATTTATAGATAAAAATATTAAATAATTAGTTTTTATTAGAATAGTTACTAGTTAAAAAATATAAGTGGATTTGAAAATACTAACATGAAAAACCGGTGTGCTAAACTATGAAGGCACAACAATGACAAGCTTTACTCATACCAAATAAAAAAGAAAACATAATATTTACAATTGTAATCAGTCAAAAAGGATAAAACAAGACACATAGGAAATCCTAATTCTCTTAATTTGTTTAACTATGGCTAAAATAATCGCATATTCTTCCTTCTTAAGGTAAATGTTTAATGTTTTGTATCTACGTCCTCGATAGCTTGCTCCCACTAGTGCACCTGTCTTTTCACCTCAACTGTATTGCTTCGTACTGCATCGTTCCTGAAGATGGTACGGAGAGAGGGGTGAGAAATAAAAGTTTCTCAGTAGTTTATCTATATGGTGTCATCGTATCCATCCCCAGCCACTCCGAGTTTTAAAATAAAAACAGTGATAATGCAATGTTATTCAATTATTATTTTCAAAAGTCTTGATTAGTCGGAGTAGTGTGACTTTTAGATGCTTCTCATTTACTTATGTTATGACATGTGTAATGCATACAAAATGCCTATAGCGTTAAAACATATAAAGGTAACTCATAAACCTTGGTATGATGTTCTCATAGGCCATAAAGCAAGACAAAATAAATAATAAATAAGAGAAGAATAGTAACATTGCCATAGATAAGTCAAACAGAATAAATCTGAATAAAATAAAGATCTTAAACAATATCATACATCATACAAAAAGGAACTTTGGAAAAAAGAAGGATCTTTGAATGCAATAATAAACATAATCACAAATAAAAAAAAAAAGATAAAAGAAGAACAATCATGATCACTCTTTTCATTGCACTTTTCATTACTTTTTCTCGTAGCTTTTTTGGAAGGTATTGGGCTCAAACCGGTATAAAAGGTGGGAGTCCCATTCCCTTACCGAAGGTTCTTATCCCAAACGTTTTGGCAATCACCTTCCCTTATCGAAGGATCATATCGATATCTTGTCTTTAGGGGTCACCTTCCCTTACCGAAGGATCATTCCCTCAGTTCAATTTACAATCAAGGTTATTTAGACATACACAAGAAGAGAGTCATATCAACAAAGATATATTATTATATAAAATTGATGGGATAGTCCCCTTCCCTTACCGAAGGTTCTTATCCCAAAGGTTTGCCGATCACCTTCCCTTACCGAAGGATCATCTCGATTATCTTGTCTTTGGGGGTCACCTTCCCTTACCGAAGGATCATTCCCTCAGTTCTTTAATGCATATAAGATTGTTATTATAATACATAATGCATATGAAGGAAAGAGACATTATATCATGATGTGCAATGCTAACATATATGTTCAAAAACATTTAAGATATGACATATAAAAATTAGCACAAAACCCCTACCTCGAGTGAAGTTCCGCTAGGTATTCTGATGTAAATAGATACGGTTTGTTAGTGAAGAGAGACTTGTTTCATGGCTAGACTTTGTGTATACTATAATGTTTTGTATAGAAAAAGGGAATAGAATGAGAAAGGAAGGATCAAATAGCTCTCAGGTATGTGCAGATTATGTTATGAGGCATTTAGGTGAAATCTTCAATCTGGATCGTCACTTTTTGAGCCCTATAACTTTTTCTACGTTTGGAATTTGGAATTAGCTATTAGAGACAAATTTATAGATAATTGAATTAGCTTTAAAAAGAATCTTAAACAAAGTAAATCGGATAACCACAGCTTGAGATATTCTCGAAATATTGTTAGTATATTAGGCTGGCTGATAAGTGCGCGATTTTCTACTCTAAACTCGTAACCGATTTATCTACATAATTTAATTTGAATTTGATTTTATACTGAACTTAAGGGATAGAGCTAGTATTCTTATCTTTTTATATAACTAAATATCATTCAAATCTAATAAATGTAGAATTAATTATGACTATATTTTAAAAGGTTATTTATTGTCGGTTAGAGATTTACTACTACTAGTACTCTCATATGTTTAAATTTGAAATTCAAATCTTAAATCATTACTATTTTAATTAATTAATTAGTTATTAAATAATAATTTGATTCAAAAAGTTGGGATGTTACAGCTTTTAGAAAATAGATTTTTGTCACATAATTTAAAAAAAACGTAACAATAGATGTCAAAGATCAAGGTTTTGAATGTTCACCTTTTCTAATAGAATTATTTCAGACTTTAGATCAATTTTTGTTATGTCGTATTTAAAAATTGTGATTTAAAAATGTCTACTAAGGTTTTCAAGTTTCAATTTTTTATCTTACGATTTAGTTTTGGATTTGTGTTCCTTGAAAGTGGAAGTCTGGAAAGTACTTACTACTTTGATAATTCGGTTTTTTGAATACCAAAGAAAATGACAAGAGTTAAAGTTGTCCATGCATGATTCTCGTTAGTAAATAGCTGTAATTAGCATTAGCTATAGTGTGTTGACATAGGGCTATAGTGGAGGATAATATTTCTGCTATCATAAGTGTTAACCAATCACCGATGATTCATAAAAAAGTCACAAAATGTAATTGATTCTATGACTTGTTTACACTTATATATATAGAGTTTAAACTGATGTTGTAGCAGTTATTAGTTACAAGTGTATCAATATCTTAGTTTGTGTGATACAGGGAAACTCAAGTATACTGTGTTCCCAGTCTGAAAATGATTTTATCAATTGAATTTCTCTATTCCCCAAGAAAGCAATGCAAGAACTTCTTCAGTCGCCAGCCAAAGGATCGAACGATGATATAATTAAAGAATCCTACTTTAGATACATTATTCTGGGTTATATGTTAGTTGCAATTACTTAATTAATATTTTGGTATCATTAGGATTTTTTGTTAGAGGTTTTTCCTATAAACATTGTGATAATATATATATATAATATAACTAAAAGAGCTTATTTCTTTTCTGTTAAACGATATTTCTGTATTGTTTTAGTATTTATGTTCCCTCGTCTTTAACTTTACAAGTTTTGTAAGAGGGATAGGATTTTGATATGATATATATATATATATATATATATTTCCTGTGAGTATGGTACTTTATATTGTGAGTATGAATGTATGTTAATTAAAAATTCGGTCTAAGTTTTAAACAGGCTCATACTTTTGTATTAAATATTATAAGAGTCGTCATAATACCTGAACTATCAGAGTGGCGCAGCCGGAAGCGTGACATTTTGATAGTTAGGGTGTTACAAGACCCTTATTGAATTATTAGATAACTTTCTATTCACAAAAATTGAGTAGATCTTTGTGGGGTGGATACCTATATCCCATAACGGTAGATATTTCGAGAGTTCGCAATTAGTTTCTTGTCACAAATAATATCTACAGATACTGATTTTAGTAGATTTTTTTGCCATCCTAACAGAGAAATTATTGCTTAAAGAAATATTGATAGTTCCTTCTCGTATCGATGTAAATGGTATTTTCTTTCTATTCATTTATAAAATTGTTGGTACTAAAAATAGATTTTTTTTACCAGAAGACATTTTGACTACCAATTGTTTCGACTACAGAAGCAGAGACGAGCAAGCTGAAGTCGAAGAAAGATAGTGCAAAGAATGTCAAAGTCGAAAAGCAGTTACTTGAAGACCAAGGTAAGAGAATACGTGGAATGTCAAAATTTGGGAGTCAAGATTCTTTATAGTCAAGGCAGGGTCGTGGCCTGAGAAAAAGGAGGAAGCGAGATCGTGGGCAAAATTATTCATGGTCAAGTCTATTCTCATAGTCTATAAATAGGAGAAGTTCACAAGAGTTCAGGGACTTCAATAAAAAATACTTCACCATCACACCTGTAAGACCCGGTTAATTAACAGCTAATTAACCCATAAATGAGAATTTATTCTAGAAAGCCAAAAATGTTATTTTTATGGCTAAATGTGATAGAGGAGATTGAGACGAGAATTTCGGTACCAATTTTATAGAAATCGGACCAAGATTGGACCGAACAGGCCAAACCAGTCCAACCGGACCCAAAGTGGGCCCTTGGCCCAACTAAACTAAACCAAAACCCTAGTTTTCAGCACTCTCTCTTCTCACAACACACTCAAACATGCTGAAATTGGTATGGAGGGGGGAAGAACACTCTCTCAAGTTCTCTCCCTTGGTTGATCTTCAAACCACCATAACTTTTGATCTAGAGCTCCGATTGCCGCTCCGTTTGCGGCCACGCGTTCACCGCGGAGAGCTCTACAAAACCCATACAATTAATCTTGAGCTAAGCCACGTTTTACTGTTCGAAATTCCAGCCCTTGATTTCGAGTTTCATGAGCAAAAATGTTGAGATTTTGGGTTCTTTGATGTTATAGGACCCAACTCTCTTGAAGAAGAAGGTTAATCTTGTCTCTTTGGACCTTGGGTGTGGTAAGATTCTCAACCTTAGTGTAATTTGTTGTTCTATGAGATTTGGGCATTGAGATGTTGTGTATGGGTATGATGATTGTGGCTTAGGTTGTGTATATGTGAATATTGGAGCTTGATTGGTGATTTTGGAAAGCTTAGAAGAGGGTTTTGTGTGACAAAATCTGTTCTTGGAGGTGTTGAGACCTTGAGACCTTGAGAAAAAGTGGTTTGGAAGTGCTCCGGTTGAGCTTGGGAAATCGGCTAAGGTATGGTTTCGGTTTCCCGTATCTAATATGTAATGTGGTAGGAAATACTTAGGCTAGAGGCCCTAAGATAGGCATTGAATTGTTGGTGTTGTTGAATGGTTGAGATATATGATGTTTTCATATATGTGATTATGAATATTGATGCCTTGATTGTGTGATATATAAGAAATGCATGTTGTGATATATGCTTGATGGATGATTAAGGTTGATTTGGTGGGTGGTACCATGTTGATGGTGAGTATGATGTTGATTATGTATAGTGATTGCTGATTGGAAATGGTATTTTTGGAAATTGGGATGAGAAAGGATGTATGACATGATATTGTGTTTGTCCTTTAGCCATTTGATAGAGAAGTGTTAAAATGGTTGGATGTGGTTTTGGAAATTTTGGTAAAATGTCAATGTGTGAGTTGAGGATGGCTTGTTGTTGATTTTGGTATATTTTGAATGATTTCAAAGAGAATGGTTGAAATTGGCATGTTTTGATTGATTTTGAAAAGAGTTGAAAGTGGCTTGTTTTGAAAATGGCACTTTGTGGTTTTGAATGAAAACATGGTTTTTGGGCATACTTTGACGGGACATAACTTGGACTACGGATCTCTGATTTGTGCCAAATCTGTTTAAAAATGAAATTGGATCCGGGATGTCCATGCCGTTCAAAGAACGGGTGAAAAATGATTTAAAATGAGAGAGTTATGACCGTCGGAAGATTGGAGGTTGAGTCTGTGAATTCTGCAGTTTTTAACTTAGAAAATTTTTAGCAGAATGACCCCCTGCGCGTAGGCGCACTTGGCGCGTACGTGCCGTTCTTCCAGGAAGCGCCATCCACGCATGCGCGTGATATGCGCGGGCGCGCCGAATGTGCTGCACCCAATGCCCAGCCATTTTCCCGAGAGTTGTGCCAAAGTTGTGCCAGTTTTGTGCCTGGGGCGCAAGAGTACCCACGCGTACGTGTGGCTGACGCGTACGCGCCGTTTGGCTAATTTTCAACCCACGCGTTCGCGCGTATGACGCTTGCGCGTCGATGAGTTTTAAGGCCATCCACGCGTGCGCGTGGAGTGCGCGTACGCGTGGAGTGCGCGTACGCGTGGCCCTGTTTTCATCCCAAAGTTGATTTTTGAGTTTTAAAAGCCAAATTTCATACTTCTAAGCCTCCGATCTCACCACTTATATCTTAAATCATTGTGATATGCCTAGCATGAGGAAAAAGGGCTAGTGAATGTGGTAACTTGCGAGTGAAGCAAGGGGAAAAATGAATGATCATTGAGGATCAAAGATGAAAATGTGAGATGCGGAGAATGGCGGTGGAAGTGCTTGTTATGCCATGGGCCGAAAGGCCATAATTGTTAATGAATTGGCTGGTTATGGATTTAACCGTGAGCCGGATGGCTAGATTATTGCCGTGTTACGGCGGAGCCATGTTTATGGCCAAGTATAAATGCATATATGCTGTTGATTGAATTGTGAATGTTTGCACTTCCACCATTGGAGATGACGGTTTCCCTGGGTAGTAGCAATGACTAGCCACCATGTGCTCCAGGTTGAGACTCGAAGCTCTGTTAACCCAATGTCGTAAGTGTGGCCGGGCACTGTGAAAGGCCCGGATGAGCTCGCCCCCATAAATATTCACCAGTGATGGTGATGGATAAATATTCACCAGTGATGGTGATGGATAAATATTCACCAGTGAGAGTGATGGATATGGATCATGATTATGATCAAGTTTATGATGAGTATAACTCGAGTTGGGGATGCACGACAGAGGGACAGTCCAATGGTTAGCTACCAGGACTTGTCGGGTTGGCTCTATAACCGACAGATGATATCATCAGCCACTAGGGACAGGCATGCATCATAAGCATACTACATGAATTGTTTGAGATTGCCTATTGACTGCATATTACTTGCTAATTGCCTAAATGCCTTATTTGTTCCTATTTGTAAATCTCTTGTCTGATATAATTGTGTTTGCTATATTATACTCCTGCTGGTGGTTGGGAGGTCTGAAGGAATTGGAAAGGGAAGTATTAGTTAGACTGAAGGATCTTTAGTCAGTTGCCACTTACGGTTTAGCTTGTTTATAAGCTTTGATATTACCTGGAGGAAGTTCTAGGATTGCCTTCGGCTTTCCTCTATTATTATGTATTATATATGTGGAAGCTGTTACCGTACTGGGGACCTCTGGTTCTCACCCATGCGGATTTTGTGGTTTTCAGATGCAGGACGCGAGGCTTCTCGTTGAGGCATGCTGGAGACTTCTGGACTAGCGAAGATCCTTTGTTCTCGGGACTCTGTTTTGGTTTATATATCTTGTTTAGATACTTTTATCTCCATTAAATAATACAAACTGTGATGACTCCTTCTAGAGGGGATTTTGGAGAATAGGTTTTATGTATTTGTGTCCCTTTGGGTTTTCTTTGGGGTTTCCTTATTTTATTATATGTATATATTATTATGCTCGGACCGGTTATCTTCGCAGCCGGATTTTGAGTCTTGATATTCCCGTTTTTGACACTCCTTATATATATGATCTTGCGTTAGCTTTTCTTTGCTCGTTACGTTATCGATCAGAGTGTTGCGCGTTCGAGTTACGGTTTTTGTTTACCCCTTTTTTTGCAAAGGCTCCTAGTTATAATCAATCATTCATACTACTATTCGTACTAGATTTTTGTTTTAGAGGTCGTAATACCTTGCCATCTCTGAATTATGACTTAAGCATAAGACTTTGTATGGTAGGGTGTTACATTATGGTATCAGAGCAGTTCGTTCCTGTAGAGCCTGAGGAATGGACTGACTATGCTTCTGTGCATTCTCTGTATGTGTGTTATGTGCTGTTAGTATATCTACTTGATATGGTTGGCATAAACGTTCATGAGCATGCATTTGGGACTTTGAAGCACTAAACTTCCGATATTGAGACTGATCAACTTAATATCGATTGTTTGGTGTGTATAGGAACCAGATGGCGCCTCGTGGACGCGGTAGAGGCCGTGGGAGAGGACATACGAATGCTCGTGCACCGGAGACTAACCCTAATGACCCGGTGAACTTTATGACTGCGTTGGAGAACATGGCTGCTGCTATGCAAGCCACTGCTGAGGCTCTTGGTCAACAGATGAACAACCATGGTAATGATGGAGGTGGAGTTCAGGGCCCGATGACACTGGCAAACTTTTTGAAGGTTAATCCACCAAATTTCAAGGGAACTACTAGCCCGACTGAAGCCGATACATGGTTTCAGGCCATGGAACGAGCACTGCAAGCGCAGGTGGTACCTGAAGGGCAGCATGTAGAGTTCGCTACCTATTTGCTCACTGGGGAAGCATCGCATTGGTGGCAAGGAATCCGATGCCTCCTGCAGCAGGGTGATGATTATATCACCTGAGATGTCTTCCAAGAGGAGTTCTATAAGAAGTACTTTCCGACTTCTGCTAGGACGGCCAAGGAGCTTGAATTGTTGCAGCTGAAGCAGGGTACTATGTCCGTATCTGAGTATACTGACAAGTTTGAGGAGCTGTTCAGATTCTCTCGTATGTGTCAAGGGACTCCGGTGGAATATGAGGAGTGGAAGTGTGTTAAGTACGAAGGAGGACTCCGGAGTGATATTTTCGGTTCGGTGGGGCCAATGGAGATTAGGACTTTCTCCGAATTGGTGAACAAGTGTAGGGTTGCTGAAGAGTGTGTGAAGAGGGCAGCCGCTGAGAAAGGAAGTCACAAAGGATCATTTCCACAGAACCGAGGGAAGAGCTTTGCACCTAGAGGTCCGTCTTTCAAGAGGGGAGGTTCTTTTAGGAGGCCCAACAACAACTACTCCCAAGGGAAAAGGTTTGGGAAGCAGCCTCAGAATGATCAAGCTTGTACTAGGTGTGGAAGTCACCATCCGGGAGTACCATGCAAGGCCGGATGGGGTTTGTGCTACAATTGTGGAAAAGCGGGGCATAAAGCCACAAGTTGTCCGGAGAAGCAAAAGCAAGGTGCTGGGAAAGCACAACAGACTGGTCGGGTGTTCACCACCTCAGCTGTGGGTGCAGAGGGATCCGAGACACTCATTCGATGTAACTGTGAAATGGCTGGTCAAACTTTAAATGCTTTATTTGATTCGGGAGCATCGCATTCATTTATTGCATTTGAGAAAGCCCATGAGTTAGGATTGAAGATCGTAACCTTAGGTTATGACTTAAAAGTGTATAATGCTACCCATGAGGCCATGGTAACTAGGCTAGGATGCCCGAAAGTTTCGTTTAGGTTCAAGCAGCGTGATTTTGTCCATAATTTAATCTGCTTACCGATGATCGATCTTGATCTTATCTTGGGATTGGAATGGTTATCTGAGAACCATGTCCTGCTTGATTGTTCTACAAAGTCGGTGTACTTTATGCCGGAGGATACAGAAGGGCCGGTCGTGGTGAATAATTATTACTTGAATTCGATGATGGTGAACTGTTCTGGAATCGAATGTCAGGGTATCCTGTTGTTAACCGCTGGTGTTTCGGGTGATGATCAAAAGTTGGATCAGATTCCGGTAGTGTGTGAGTTTCCGGAAGTGTTTCCCGATGATATTGAGGAATTTCCACCTAACCGAGAGGTCGAGTTTGCTATTGAGTTGGTGCCTGGGGCGGGACCAATCTCAAGTGCTCCTTATAGGATGTCACCGTTAGAGATGGCCGAGCTAAAGTCTCAGTTAGAGGAATTGTTGGGTAAGAACTTTATCCGACTAAGTGTTTCCCCGTGGGGTGCTCCAGTGTTACTGGTAAAGAAGAAAGATGGAAGTATGCGGCTCTGTGTGGATTACAGGCAGCTGAACAAGGTCACCATAAAGAATAAGTACCCATTGCCGAGGATTGATGATCTCATGGATCAGTTACAAGGAGCTGGGGTTTTCTCTAAGATCGATTTGCGATCCGGTTATCACCAGATAAGGGTGAGGGGTGAGGATATCCCTAAGACCGCTTTCAGGACTCGTTATGGTCATTACGAGTATACTGTGATGTCTTTTGGGTTGACGAACGCTCTTGCAGTGTTTATGGATTACATGAATAGAGTATTCCGTCCGTTTCTGGATAAATTCGTTGTTGTCTTCATTGACGACATACTGATTTACTCCAAGACTGAAGAAGAGCATGTGGAACACTTGCGGACCGTGTTGCAGATTTTAAAGGAGAAGAAACTCTATGCGAAACTGTCTAAGTGTGAGTTTTGGAAGAGTGAGGTGAAGTTTTTGGGTCACGTGGTGAGTAAGCAGGGAATAGCCGTAGATCCAACTAAGGTGGAAGCTGTGATGGATTGGAGGCAACCAACCACAGTAACTGAGATAAGGAGTTTTCTGGGTTTAGCTGGCTATTACTGAAGGTTTATCAAAGGCTTTTCGCAATTAGCCTTGCCGTTGACAAAGTTAACCCGCAAAGACACTCCGTTTGTTTGGACTCCTGAGTGCGAGGAGAACTTTCAGACATTGAAGAAAAAGTTGACCACTGCACCTGTGTTAGTGTTACCTGAGCCGAACGAGCCTTTTGAGGTGTACTGTGATGCATCGTTAAAGGGTCTAGGGTGCGTGCTGATGCAGCATCATAATGTGGTGGCGTATGCCTCACGACAGTTAAGACCTCATGAAGTTAGTTACCCTACGCACGATCTGGAACTCGCTGCGGTCGTGTTTGCCTTGAAGGTGTGGAGGCATTATCTCTATGGGGTTAAGTTCCAAGTCTTCTCTGATCACAAGAGCTTGAAATATCTCTTTGATCAGAAAGAGCTTAATATGAGGCAAAGGAGGTGGATGGAATTGTTGAAGGACTACGACTTTGAGCTAAATTACCATCCTGGAAAGGCGAATATAGTGGCGGATGCGTTAAGTCGGAAGTCGTTATATGCGGCTTGGATGATGCTTCAAGAGGAGAAGTTGCTCAACGGATTCGAGAGTCTAAAAATTGGTGCTCGAGAAGTATCTGGAACCTTGTGTTTGAGCCGATTAGAAATCTCGAGTGACTTTAAGTCCGAACTCCTAAAGGCTCATGAAAATGATGAAGCGTTATGGAAGGTGTTACCAGCTATCGAGCAAGGAAAACAGTGGAGAGTGTCGGAAGAAAAAGATGGGTTATGGAGATTCAAGGGTAGGATCATTGTGCCGGATATTGGCACTTTGAGGCAAGATATCTTAAAGGAGGCACACAAAAGCGGATTCTCTATTCACTCGGGAAGTACTAAGATGTACCATGATTTAAAGGCGATGTTTTGGTGGCCGGGTATGAAGAATGATGTGGCGGAATATGTTTCAAAGTGCTTAACTTGTCAAAAGGTAAAGATTGAACATCAAAGACCTTCCGGGATGTTGCAACCTTTAGAGATTCCGCAATGGAAGTGGGAAAGTATTGCAATGGACTTTGTGTCAGGATTGCCAAGGACTAGAACTGGTTTTGATGCTATCTGGGTGATTGTGGACCGACTGACGAAGTCAGCTCACTTTTTGCCCATTCGGATGACTTACACCCTTGAGGAGCTAGCACGGTTATACATAAAGGAGATTGTGAGACTTCATGGTGTACCTGCTACTATAATCTCTGATAGAGATCCTCGTTTCACTTCGAGGTTCTGGGGTGCATTTCAAAAAGCTTTTGGAACCCGATTAAGCTTGAGTACAGCTTACCATCCTTAAACAGATGGTCAATCCGAGAGGACGATCCAAACACTAGAGGATATGTTGAGAGCTTGTGTTTTGGACCAACCGGTGAGTTGGGATCGGTATATGCCGTTAGTGGAGTTTGCATACAATAATAGTTACCATGCGAGCATCGGAATGGCTCCGTATGAGGCATTGTATGGGAGGAAATGTCAATCTCCGCTATGTTGGTATGAAGCTGGAGAGAAAGGCTTGTTGGGGCTGGAGATGATAGCTAAGACCACTGAACAAGTGAAGAAAATCCGAGATAGGATGCTTACGACGCAGAGTCGCCAAAAGAGTTACGCCGATCAGAGGCGGAAGCCCTTGGAATTTGAGGAAGGAGATCATGTTTTCCTTAAGGTTACTCCGACCACAGGAATAGGTAGAGCGATTAAAGCGAAGAAGTTGAATCCTCGATACATTGGTCCATTTCAGATCCTGGAGAGGATTGGACCGGTGGCATATCGGATGGCTCTACCACCTCATCTTTCGAACCTGCACGACGTGTTTCACGTGTCGCAGCTTCGGAAGTACACCCCTGATGCTAGCCATGTGTTAGAACCCGAATCGGTTCAGTTAAGGGAAGATTTGACGCTTCCAGTGGCTCCAGTCAGAATTGATGATACTAGTATCAAACGGTTGCGTGGAAAGGAGGTTTCATTAGTCAAAGTGGCTTGGAGTCGAGGCGGTGTTGAGGAACATACTTGGGAACTTGAGTCGGAGATGCGAACGGATTATCCGCACTTATTCTCAGGTAATTGCATTTGAATTTTGTGGGCAAAATTCCCAATTAGGTGAGTAGAATGTAAGACCCGGTTAATTAACAGCTAATTAACCCATAAATGAGAATTTATTCTAGAAAGCCAAAAATGTTATTTTTATGGCTAAATGTGATAGAGGAGATTGAGACGAGAATTTCGGTACCAATTTTATAGAAATCGGACCAAGATTGGACCGAACAGGCCAAACCGGTCCAACCGGACCCAAAGTGGGCCCTTGGCCCAACTAAACTAAACCAAAACCCTAGTTTTCAGCACTCTCTCTCCTCACAACACACTCAAACATGCTGAAATTGGTATGGAGGGGGGAAGAACACTCTCTCAAGTTCTCTCCCTTGGTTGATCTTCAAACCACCATAACTTTTGATCTAGAGCTCCGATTGCCGCTCCGTTTGCGGCCACGCGTTCACCGCGGAGAGCTCTACAAAACCCATACAATTAATCTTGAGGTAAGCCACGTTTTACTATTCGAAATTCCAGCCCTTGATTTCGAGTTTCATGAGCAAAAATGTTGAGATTTTGGGTTCTTTGATGTTATAGGACCCAACTCTCTTGAAGAAGAAGGTTAATCTTGTCTTTTTGGACCTTGGGTGTGGTAAGATTCTCAACCTTAGTGTAATTTGTTGTTCTATGAGATTTGGGCATTGAGATGTTGTGTATGGGTATGATGATTGTGGCTTAGGTTGTGTATATGTGAATATTGGAGCTTGATTGGTGATTTTGGAAAGCTTAGAAGAGGGTTTTGTGTGACAAAATCTGTTCTTGGAGGTGTTGAGACCTTGAGACCTTGAGAAAAAGTGGTTTGGAAGTGCTCCGGTTGAGCTTGGGAAATCGGCTAAGGTATGGTTTCGGTTTCCCGTATCTAATATGTAATGTGGTAGGAAATACTTAGGCTAGAGGCCCTAAGATAGGCATTGAATTGTTGGTGTTGTTGAATGGTTGAGATATATGATGTTTTCATATATGTGATTATGAATATTGATGCCTTGATTGTGTGATATATAAGAAATGCATGTTGTGATATATGCTTGATGGATGATTAAGGTTGATTTGGTGGGTGGTACCATGTTGATGGTGAGTATGATGTTGATTATGTATAGTGATTGCTGATTGGAAATGGTATTTTTGGAAATTGGGATGAGAAAGGATGTATGACATGATATTGTGTTTGTCCTTTAGCCATTTGATAGAGAAGTGTTAAAATGGTTGGATGTGGTTTTGGAAATTTTGGTAAAATGTCAATGTGTGAGTTGAGGATGGCTTGTTGTTGATTTTGGTATATTTTGAATGATTTCAAAGAGAATGGTTGAAATTGGCATGTTTTGATTGATTTTGAAAAGAGTTGAAAGTGGCTTGTTTTGAAAATGGCACTTTGTGGTTTTGAATGAAAACATGGTTTTTGGGCATACTTTGATGGGACATAACTTGGACTACGGATCTCTGATTTGTGCCAAATCTGTTTAAAAATGAAATTGGATCCGGGATGTCCATGCCGTTCGAAGAACGGGTGAAAAATGATTTAAAATGAGAGAGTTATGACCGTCGGAAGATTGGAGGTTGAGTCTGTGAATTCTGCAGTTTTTAACTTAGAAAATTTTTAGCAGAATGACCCCCTGCGCGTAGGCGCACTTGGCGCGTACGCGCCGTTCTTCCAGGAAGCGCCATCCACACATGCGCGTGATATGCGCGGGCGCGCCGAATGTGCTGCACCCAATGCCCAGCCATTTTCCCGAGAGTTGTGCCAAAGTTGTGCCAGTTTTGTGCCTGGGGCGCAAGAGTACCCACGCGTACGTGTGGCTGACGCGTACGCGCCGTTTGGCTAATTTTCAACCCACGCGTTCGCGCGTATGACGCTTGCGCGTCGATGAGTTTTAAGGCCATCCACGCGTGCGCGTGGAGTGCGCGTACGCGTGGAGTGCGCGTACGCGTGGCCCTGTTTTCATCCCAAAGTTGATTTTTGAGTTTTAAAAGCCAAATTTCATACTTCTAAGCCTCCGATCTCACCACTTATATCTTAAATCATTGTGATATGCCTAGCATGAGGAAAAAGGGCTAGTGAATGTGGTAACTTGCGAGTGAAGCAAGGGGAAAAATGAATGATCATTGAGGATCAAAGATGAAAATGTGAGATGCGGAGAATGGCGGTGGAAGTGCTTGTTATGCCATGGGCCGAAAGGCCATAATTGTTAATGAATTGGCTGGTTATGGATTTAACCGTGAGCCGGATGGCTAGATTATTGCCGTGTTACGGCGGAGCCATGTTTATGGCCAAGTATAAATGCATATATGCTGTTGATTGAATTGTGAATGTTTGCACTTCCACCATTGGAGATGACGGTTTCCCTGGGTAGTAGCAATGGCTAGCCACCATGTGCTCCAGGTTGAGACTCGAAGCTCTGTTAACCCAATGTCGTAAGTGTGGCCGGGCACTGTGAAAGGCCCGGATGAGCTCGCCCCCATAAATATTCACCAGTGATGGTGATGGATAAATATTCACCAGTGATGGTGATGGATAAATATTCACCAGTGAGAGTGATGGATATGGATCATGATTATGATCAAGTTTATGATGAGTATAACTCGAGTTGGGGATGCACGACAGAGGGACAGTCCAATGGTTAGCTACCAGGACTTGTCGGGTTGGCTCTATAACCGACAGATGATATCATCAGCCACTAGGGACAGGCATGCATCATAAGCATACTACATGAATTGTTTGAGATTGCCTATTGACTGCATATTACTTGCTAATTGCCTAAATGCCTTATCTGTTCCTATTTGTAAATCTCTTGTCTGATATAATTGTGTTTGCTATATTATACTCCTGCTGGTGGTTGGGAGGTCTGAAGGAATTGGAAAGGGAAGTATTAGTTAGACTGAAGGATCTTTAGTCAGTTGCCACTTACGGTTTAGCTTGTTTATAAGCTTTGATATTACCTGGAGGAAGTTCTAGGATTGCCTTCGGCTTTCCTCTATTATTATGTATTATATATGTGGAAGCTGTTACCGTACTGGGGACCTCTGGTTCTCACCCATGCGGATTTTGTGGTTTTCAGATGCAGGACGCGAGGCTTCTCGTTGAGGCATGCTGGAGACTTCTGGACTAGCGAAGATCCTTTGTTCTCGGGACTCTGTTTTGGTTTATATATCTTGTTTAGATACTTTTATCTCCATTAAATAATACAAACTGTGATGACTCCTTCTAGAGGGGATTTTGGAGAATAGGTTTTATGTATTTGTGTCCCTTTGGGTTTTCTTTGGGGTTTCCTTATTTTATTATATGTATATATTATTATGCTCGGACCGGTTATCTTCGCAGCCGGATTTTGAGTCTTGATATTCCCGTTTTTGACACTCCTTATATATATGATCTTGCGTTAGCTTTTCTTTGCTCGTTACGTTATCGATCAGAGTGTTGCGCGTTCGAGTTACGGTTTTTGTTTACCCCTTTTTTTGCAAAGGCTCCTAGTTATAATCAATCATTCATACTACTATTCGTACTAGATTTTTGTTTTAGAGGTCGTAATACATTGCCATCTCTGAATTATGACTTAAGCATAAGACTTTGTATGGTAGGGTGTTACAACACCAAACTCTGCAAAAATTTTCAATCCCAGTGACGCAACGGAAGATCATGGAGTGCAAGTGCATGTGAGTGCCAGAAGTTCATTTTTATTTTATTTTCCTTTGTTTTCTTTCTTTTTCATTTTAATTTATTTCTTTTTATTTCTTTGCTTTCAATATTTTATTGTTATTTTACTTTCTTTCAATTTTAATTTTACTCTTTCATTTATTTAAAGCTTACATTTTTTTGTACTTCCTTTTATTTGCTACAATTTGCTACCAGTATTTCGACGTAGTTTGTTTTGAGACAAACGCTTAATAATTCCTGCGTCGAGCCCACTTTTTTTTAGAAGAGTCGTATTTATTTCTCGAATTGAAATCTTGATACAAGCTTGATTTGACACCCTGTCGAAGTTACCAAAAATCAAGTGAAACAAAAATATACTTTATTCATTTCTTATAAGATTAAAATAATATAAATTTTAATCTACTTATCTATCAATAATTATTATAATTTTATATATGAATGGAGACAGATATATCAATTTTGCACTAATATTCCCAATGCAATTGACGGACCAATACATGGATCCCCTGACTTAATTTATTTTTGGCAAATCAGAACCCAAAACAGAACTTATAATCCTAAAAATAAGAAACAATATAGATTCAGAAGCAAAAATTCTCAATTAAAAATCCTAAAATCAAAACCCAAAACCCCCCAAATTTCACAGAACCAACTGAAAATTGATACATACTTTCTCTGTCTTCACTAGCCATTGTTGTTCACCATCATCATCATCAGGCGCTTACCTCGCTCGTTAGGGATTGATGCTTTGCCTCATCGAAAACCTTGACTCTTCAATAGATTCATCGGAGCAACGGATCAACCTTCAAAAGGTGGTTTACGTGCTTACTCGTTAAAATAGGAGGGGTCGCGAGAGAGCAGAGCGTGCACACACTTTTTTCGACACTGAACAGGGAGGGGGAGTTAGAGAATGAGCGAGAAGAGAGAATGGAGAATGAGATAGAGAATGCTTACCTGGTGAGCGCGGTGATGAGCAGTGACGGTGAAGAAGAGATGATGAGATGAAGGTGAAAACGAAAGAAAACGGCAAAAGAACACTCTCTTAGCTTTCTGCGAAGGAGAAGGGCATGGGTGTGAAAAGAAAATAAAATCCATTGTTATTATAGCGCGCTTATATTATGAAACGTTTATGAAGCGTACCTAAAACATAACAATTAGACTACTCTTGAAAAGCGTCTTTTTTGGTAAAAAAAAAGTATATTCATAGACATTAAATTAAGGCTACGCTTTATAAGTGATCTTTTTAATATTTAAGGAGACACTCTTTAAGAGATGTGATAACTGTGTTTTCTATTCTTCTAAAAAAAGACCACAGAGAATAAAGCGTAGCCTATCTATTCTTAATATATAAAAGTAGATACATAAGTTTACCCACATTACTTTTAAGACATGTTTCTCCTCCTACTAATGCCATGTCAGCAACATCGCTTACTTGGCAAAATTTTAGAATCAACAACTCAATTTTTGCCAAATCACTTATTATTTCCAAATCAGCAAAAAAAAAATAAACTATACAAAAAAAATAACTCATTAAATGTAACAATCTATACAATAACTTTATCGGAGCCACTCAGATAAAAACGCTTAAAACGTCTTTTTTTAAAGATGTTTTTCAGTAATTAAAATTTAACATATATAATCGATTGAATTATATTATTTTTTTCAAAATTAGGCTAAACAAATTGATTTAACCAAAAAAATGGTGAATCAAATCTTGAACTGATCTAAATTAATATTATGTTTTTTTATAAAAAATGACTACAATATCCTTATTATAGAGAATGATTAAAATACTCTTATTTTATATATATATTAATTTTAAAAATTGTAAATCCTAACCCTACGATAGAAAAATAAAGGACTAATATGTAGGATTCTCAAAATTAATATGTATAATAGAAGTATTTTAGTTATTTTTTATAATAGGGTATTGTAGTCATTTTCTATAAAAAATAATATTAATTTAGACCAGTTCAATATTTGATTCACTATTTTTCGGTCAGATCAATTTTTCTAGCCTAATTTTGACAAAAATAACACGATTTAATCGATTATATATGTTAAATTTTAATTATTAAAAAACATCTTTATAAAAAGACGTTTTTAGCGTCTTTATCTGAGTGGCTCCCTAAGTTTATAACCCCCGATAATTAATTTCTATAAATAACTCATTAAATATAATAAACATCTATATTATAAATGTCATAATAATATTATTAATCATAATAAATTTTACGTTACAAATATTCAAATTTCATATTATTTGACCTACTTATATAAGTCTCTTATCAGTTATCACTATACATTCAAATAACATCAAATTTAGCACAACAAATTTATTTCCAAACTACATAACATCTCAAACTTACTTAATGAAGTATCATTCCTTGGACAATATTACCAAACAAATAGACAATTGGTTTATCAAAATTTGCGTGATTCGTCTGTAAAAAACATTAACAACCACAAATGAAGAGAGGAACCTCTTAGCTTAGAAATGATTATATTAGATGAAGATCACATACCCATCAAGATATTAAGGAGAAAGAAAATCATACAAATTCAAGACACATCTTCGGAAGAAGAACATACATGCAAAGATGGAACAAATAACACAATAGAAAGTGCATACAATTCAACAATTTATAATGAATATGCCTTCACAAGAATCTACGACAGAAAGAAGAAAGTAACAACTCTAACAACAACCAATAAAAAAAGAGGACGAGCACTACATAAGAAGACTAAGTCCATCAACAAAAGCAAATGCAAAAATCAAACCACCAAATAAAAATATTAATTTGTACAATTCTAACATCCAAATCTTTTGTACTACAAATTATTTTAAATAAAACACCTTTCAAATTTAACTTTAGTTTACACATATTTAATTTAATTCTATAAAACATAGCAATTTCTAATATTTATTATATACTATCATTAATTTACCGTCCCGCGCATCGTGCGGGTCTTATTCTAGTTCTATGAATAGGCTACTCTTTTTAAATGTAGCTTAAAAAAGTGTTGTTGAATGAGTGATTTTCTTGTAATGAAATAATAATACTAATAGTATAAAATATATATTTATTATTACTGTCTATTTTTCTTGATGAGTGGAGACTTTTCTGAAGTTTAAAGATGGTTAAGGTACACTATATCTTACGAAAAAAAGTGAATATTTACCCATAAAACACATTTCACCATTTCTTTTATATTACCACACAAACTAGCAACGTGTTTTTTTAGAAATTAACGTCTCACGTTTTTTTTTTCTCATATATTTAGAATACAAAAATCCCTAAAAATCAGTATATTTAAATTAGAATCAAAATTCTCTAAATAAAAAATAAAACACGAACAAATTAATCTAACAAATCAAAATCAACTATATATCAATAAAAGATAACATGAGTATACAAGATAACATGAGTATTCTTTTTCAATAAAATTAATTTTGTTATATTCAATCTTGTATGACAAGTGACAACATATTAAAAATTAGACAATAAAAGTAACATTATTAGATAATTATATGAGAGGCATCAAACACACGATAATATAAAAACTTACAAACATAATACAACATCAAGCCTTGTACTATCATACCTAATACTTTAAACTTTATCTTAATGGAACCTCATACAAAGGTGTTTATAGTTGTTTTTAGATAAAATTACAACCCAAATATTGGTATGTGTCATGCTGCTCATCAATTGAAAAGAATTTGATATATTTTTTAATAACAATTACAAATTTTGATACTGAATCTTCGCATAACGAATTAACTTTAGACACCTTTGTCTAATTTTTCACTCATCTAAGAATATGAGCCATTTAGAACCTTATTTTAGAGTAAAAAAAATTATTAAAAAATAACATAATTGCATATATGCAGAGATATATAATTAAGCGCATTATATGGACATGCTGCGGAGAACAACGGTTTCAATAGTGAGACCAGGACCAAAACCAAAAAGCACACCCCAATCAAGTCCTTCTCCGGTGGTTTTAAGTCCAGCTTCAAGTGACTTCTTTCTCATCAAATCCATAATGAAGAACACACACGCACTTGACATGTTACCATAATTGCTAAGCACATCTCTAGTGGCTTTCATCTTCTCTGGCTTCAAGTTCACCTTCTCTTCAACCTGGTCCAAAATTGCACGTCCACCAGGATGTGCAATCCAAAATATTGAGTTATAATCAGATATACCCAGTGGATCAAAAGCTTTAC
This sequence comes from Arachis ipaensis, assembly GCF_059453495.1. Classification (NCBI taxonomy): domain Eukaryota; kingdom Viridiplantae; phylum Streptophyta; class Magnoliopsida; order Fabales; family Fabaceae; genus Arachis; species Arachis ipaensis. The sequence continues at coordinate 12,859,990 of NC_142439.1, read as the reverse complement.
TGAGTGCATCATTGATATTTTGTGAAATAATATCCGGAACACTCTTGTTAAGATAGAATGTAAGTCCAACTTCACGAAGGAGACCACCGATGGCTCCATGGCTGCCAGGGACAAGTTGTTGATCAGTTGAAACAATCTCAAAGAGAGGATTCTCAACCTCTGGAACAGGATCAGAACCAATGATAATTGCAGCAGCTCCATCGGCAAACAATGCTTGCCCTACAAGACTATCCATGTCTGTCTCACTAGGACCACGAAAAGTGACTGAAGTATTTTCAGAACAAACAATAAGCACACGAGCATCCTTGTTGTTTTCAGCTAAATCCTTAGCCAAACGAAGGACAGTGCCACCAGCGAAGCAGCCTTGGTGGTACATCATGTACCTCTTGACGCTTGGGTCGAGCCCTAAGAGTACGATGAGTTCGTAATCAACGCCAGGCAACGCAACACCGCTGGTGGTGCAGAAAATCAAATGTGTGATCTTAGACATTGGCTGACCCCATTCCTTGATGGCCTTGGTTGCAGCCTCTTTTCCAACTCTTGGTACCTCTCTGATCATCATGTCTTCCCTTGCATCCAACGACGGTGCCTTGTATGCGCACATATTGGGGTTCTCCTTCAGTATCTCTTCTGTTAAATACATATGTCTGTTCTTGATCTGTGTTCTCTCACCTGTAATAATATGTAATTCACATCTATCAATATCCTTGATGAAGTTTCAAAAATGGTAAATATATGTACTGAACAAGTTATTATTTCTAATTATGAAAATTTAAATGGTGACCGTAAAATATGTAAATTTTCATTTGTATATAATTTTGTTAAACTAACCCAATTTTTATAGGATATAAGTTGGTTTATATTTTTCATTGTTTTAATTATCAGTGTTTAAATTTATGAAAATATTTGACGATGGACAAAATTTTTTCTTTACGTTTACCTTGTATTTGAATAGCTAATAATTCTCATTTCTCCCTAAATCCTTTATGGTGAAATAATAAAATGAGAGTTTAAAATATTATTAGAGTTTACCCAATACGTTGTACAAGTTTATTGATATTTTTAATGAAACTAATATGCATGACAATTTCACTTTTTTATCTTTACTAAAATTTTTTTTTTTACTGTTTGGTATGATATGTTATATATTGTGTATTAATTAATATAATAATAAAATAATAAATTTTACTTTGATAAATATTAAATAAAACAAAAGTAAAAATAAAAAATACATACAAATACGTTGAAACTTCTTCTTAAGATCGGTCATGTGTTCGCTGTTGGTGACTCTAAAATAATAATTTGCATATGTACTCTGATCAACACAGTTTGATGGATTTGCTGTGCCAATTGCCAGTACCGTTGCAGGGCCTTCTGCCCTTTGAGCCTTGCGGATCTCACTAACAGCGACCATCTTTTCCTAGCTGTGTTCTTTGGGACAACAAAGCTTAGCTATGTTGTTTGGGAGAGCAAACTTTAGCTATGTGCTTTGTATTTTGGTGAAGACTTAGGCAGGGAGAAGGGGAATATTTATATGCATGAGTAGGGGCATATGTGGAATTAAATGGGTGAATTGGAACTTTCAATTGAAAACGTGCTAACTCAAAGTGTCGTAATGGTGACAATGATTATTATTTAATTAGTTAACTTCAAAAACGAAGTATTCTTTTGCTTTGACTTTGATTGATTAATTGTGCATGTAACATGTTACTTACATATTGTGTAGTTTTAGTGTTATTTAATTCATGATATTGTGTGGATGGCGGACCAGATTGGCGGCATATTTGTTTAGAGATCTTTCCGTCTTTAGTAATTGATGTATGGGTTCATTTTTTTGTGGTTGGTAGAATAAAGTATTTATTTCTCTCTCTCTCTCTCTCTCTTTCTTTTCAGTCAACTTTAATTTGGTTGGTTAAAAATATCTTAATTTTTGAAAGCTTGCATTTAACATGAAAATATTATTAAAGAATTTTTTAAAAAAATTTACATAAAAAAAATAAAATTTTGTGGTATTTAACGTGTTTTATTTGTTGTAAGAATATAGATATTTTATCTTTTTTTTTTTATTTTTTGTAAAAGATTTCCTTTCTTTTATTTCATGCATCCAATTATATAATAAAAATTTTTTATTTAATGTGTGGCGGCTCTGTTTATTTAATCAAAGTTGGATAGGGTGTACTGTGCTGCAGAATTGTTAGGGGAAGACAAGGGTGCGGGTTTGATTTCCGTTTTTATTTTTTCGTTTTATTTTTAGTATTTTGTTTTTTAAATTTTATAAAACAAAAAAGTAAAAATATTAAAAATAAAAATAAAAAATAAAAATTTATTATTTTTACTATTTTTACTTTTTTGTTTTATAAAATTTAAAAAACAAAATAAAAACTTAAGTGTAATTGATTTTACGTAAAGTTGATACCTGAAAGCCGTTAAATGATTTGACTGATTTGACTAAATTTTCATCTAACGACTCTCAAATATCAACTTCATGTGAAGTCGACTTCACCTGAGTTTTTACCTAATATTTTATATATTTGCATCCAATTACGAAGGATATGAATAGGTGCATCCAGTAGGTAGTTGGGCACACATGCATATTATTTCCATTACATCTATCATGATACTATTGGTGCCAAAACATTACGTTGACAACAAAAGATAAATGAATTAATAATTATATTTTTGATACTTTAATTTTTTTAAGTAAATTTTTTTTGAATTTACTTAATTTTTGTATAATTTTATTTTTTTCTTTTAGAATTTATCAAGAGTTGAATTTTAAATTTTTGGATATAAAATTTTGATATCATATCATGATATATACCATTCATTCTAAAAATTTAAACTAATAAAAAAAGATAATATAGATAGATATATCTCTAACATTATCCAAGTCATGTTGAAATTAAAGTTGCACACACGTGCTTATTATTTCCATTACATCCAAGTCTTGTTGAAATTAAATCTCTTAGAAGCAAAAATATTTGTGTCTGATTTATTAACTAGTGGTACTTAAGTATATTTATAATTAAGGCGATCTTGTCATTTTATATAAATTTCAATATTCAAAGACAATGTATTTGACTGGATGTGTGAGGAGTTTGGTGGGTGGATGACAATAATGGAGTCTACCACCATATATGATTCCGGTCTTTAATTAAGCAGTAGTCTTGCTTGAACAAATAAATTAATAATATAATTGACTATATTATTTTATACTACTAGAATTTTTATTACTAGTCACTCTCTCGCTCATCATTTTACCAATGGAAAATATATTTTCATAAAAAAATAGTGCAATTCACAACTTACAAACTTGTAAAACTGTAGAATCCCAAATCAACAACACATGCATCATTAGAACACAATCAACAATTATATCTAGAAATTCAGAAGATAAATTCAGAAGTCAAAATCCATTACAATTAGACAATAAAATCAGAAATCAACAAAAAAAAATTAAAAGTACCTTCAGCAATCAACAAAATTATTTCAGAAAAATTAACTCAAAGTCAGAAGAGCAGTGGACTTGAACAACCGTTGGAGGATGAAGGCGAAAGCAAGGGTTGCTACTGTGAGTAAGCAATAATCGTGGGTGAGAGACGTGACAGCGAGGAGAAGACCTCTGAGGAGACCTTAACGATGGTAATTAAGGAGAAGAGCTCCGAGCACGACGGCGAGAAGAGGACCGATCTGTAGAGACCACTTCTGTTTGCGATGGCACAATGACAGAGACACAACTTTAGAGCGGCCACCGCCGACGAAGACAGAGGCGGGCTTGATGACGAGGGCAAAGACGGCGACGCCAACATCAGCCCCGAGCAGACTTGGCAACGCGAGGAGACCCTTGAAGAGGAGACGGCGGGGCTAGCGGCATTGTAACTTAGAGAGAGAGGGGTATTTAGTGTTGGGTTCTTTCTTTTATGAGTGAGAGAGAAAGAAAGAGGGCTAGCGGATATACTTGACCGCTTGAGGTTTTTTTTTAAAAATTAAAATTCTAAAAAACGTTAAAAAACTGATCAATTCACCAGTTTATTGCCGGTTCGACCATTTTTTTACTAGTTTTTTGTCAAGTGATTTTTTGTGTTAATCGGCTAGACTAGAGAATCAGTTCCTGATTAATCTGATCAAACCGGTCAGTTCGGTTCGATTTTCAGAACACTGGTCTATAGTCATAATTTTTTATTTATAGTAACAGTTTTGAATAGTGATTTTAGACAATAGATTTTTGTCACATAATTAAAAAAAAAAAACGTAACAATAGATGTCAAAGATCAAGGTTTTGAATGTTCACCTTTTTTAATAGAATTATTTCAGACTTTAGATCAAATTTTTTTATGTCGTATTTAAAAATTGTGATTTAAAAGTGTCTAAGGTTTTCAAGTTTCAATTTTTTTTATCTTATTACGATTTAGTTTTGGATTTGTGTTCCTTGAAAGTGGAAGTCTGGAAAGTACTTACTACTTTGATAATTCGGTTTTTTGAATACCAAAGAAAATGACAAGAGTTAAAGTTGTCCATGCATGATTCTCGTTAGTAAATAGCTGTAATTAGCATTAGTTAGTTATTAGTTACAAGTGTATCAATATCTTGGTTTGTGTGATACAGGGAAACTCAAGTATACTGTGTTCCCAGTCTCAAAATGATTTTATCAATTGAATTTCTCTATTCCCCAAGAAAGCAATGCAAGAACTTCTTCAGTCGCCAGCCAAAGGATCGGACGATGATATAATTAAAGAATACTAGTTTAGATACATTATTCTTGGTTATATGTTAGTTGCAACTACTTAATTAATATTTTGGTATCATTAGGATTTTTTGTTAGAGGTTTTTCCTATAAACATTGTGATAATATATATAATGTAACTAGACTTATATAATTTGAGACCTATTTGGTATCTAAATAATTGTTAAATAAATAATATGAAGGTCAAAAAGGGGAAATTTTGTCAAAATAGACGATCCCCTTGTACATATTGTTATATGGTTATAGTAGATATAGAACACACTTAAAATTATTTTTTTTTAAACTTTTTTTTTATCTCTTTTATCGGTATTTTGTCGACTTTTATTTATCTTTGTTATCACCTATTTCTAGATTAATAGTGTGCCTAAAATTGGGTTTTTATTTAAATAAAAATTCATTAATTTATATTTTTATATATTATTAGTCAATTTTGTGGACAAAACAATTTCACATATACATTTCGCGAAATTAAAAAAGAAAAATCTATTAAAAGGTAGAAACCATGAAATGTAGTTGATTTGGCAATATTATTTCATTCGAGTTCATGCAAAAAAGACTTATCTTACTTTTGGTGACCCTATGGTATATGTCTAAAGGAATAACGCATATTTTACAAAGGGAAAGTATGAGGAGCCAATGGAATATTTGTACAATGTGTACAATGGAGGTTTAGGGAGTATTAGAGATATAATCATTAGTGTTATCTTTTTCCATTAGCTGAAGCTTTTGGGATGAGTGGTATCATGACATGATATTAGAACTCTAGATTCGAAATGTCAAGAGTTTAATCCTTGGTGAATCCGAAAATCAGTTTAAATTTTTGGGAAGAAAAAATTTAAATATAAATTTTGTAATGTATTTCACTAACAATTACAAACTTTGACATTGAATCTTCAGATAAAGAAATAACTTTGGACATCTTTGTCTAAATTTTCACGACGAGCAAAATATAATTAAGGGTATTATATTGTCACGCTACGGAGGACAACGGTTTCAATAGTGAGACCAGGACCAAAGCCAAAAAGCACACCCCAATCAAATCCTTCTCCAGTAGTTTTAAGTTTGTCTTCAAGAGATCTCTTCCTCATCAAATCCATGATGAAAAGCACACATGCACTTGACATGTTACCATAATTGCTAAGCACATCTCTGGTGGCTTTCATCTTCTCTGGCTTCAAGTTTACCTTTTGTTCAACCTGGTCCAGAATTGCACGTCCACCAGGGTGTGCAATCCAAAATATTGAGTTATAATCAGATATACCCAATGGATCAAAAGCTTTACTGAGTGCGTCGTTGATGTTTTGTGAAATAATATCAGGAACACTCTTGTTAAGATAGAATGTAAGCCCAACTTCACGAAGGAGACCACCGATGGCTCCATGGCTGCCAGAGACAAGTTTTTGATCGGTCGAAACAATCTCAAAGATAGGATTCTCAACCTCTGGTATAGGATCAGAACCAATGATAATCGCAGCAGCTCCATCGGCAAACAATGCTTGCCCTACAAGACTATCCATATCTGTCTCACTAGGACCACGGAAAGTGACTGCAGTATTCTCAGAACAAACAATAAGCACACGAGCATCTTTGTTGTTCTCTGCCAAGTCCTTAGCCAAACGAAGGACAGTGCCACCAGCGAAGCAGCCTTGGTGGTACATCATGTACCTCTTAACACATGGGTCGAGCCCTAAGAGTACGATGAGTTCGTAATCAACGCCGGGCAACGCAACGCCGCTGGTAGTGCAGAAGATCAAATGTGTGATCTTAGACATTGGCTGGCCCCATTCCTTGATGGCCTTGGTTGCAGCCTCTTTTCCAACCCTTGGTACCTCCCTGATCATCATGTCTTCTCTTGCATCCAACGACGGTGCCTTGTATGCGCATATGTTAGGGTTCTCTTTTAGTATCTCTTCTGTTAAGTACATATGTCTGTTCTTGATCTGTGTTCTCTCACCTGAAATAATAATATGAAATTCACATCCATCAATACCCTTGATGACATTTAGAAAACGACATACACATACACACATCAATAATAATGTTATTTTTGAGTTATTTTTATAGTGACTTGAACGTTCATGTCTCATTATTTTAATAGTTTATCCAAATTTATAACTATTGAAATAATTTATTTTATAACTATTGAAATAATTTATTATTAAGTAATTATTATTGTTAATATTAAGCAGCAAATATGATATGTTGTATAATATGTTAAATTATTGCGTATTAATTAATATAAAAATAAAAGAATGAATTTTACTTTGATAAATATTAAATAAAACAAATATAGAATGCTTAATAAAAATACATACAGATGCGCTGAAATTTCTTCTTGAGATCAGTCATGTGTTCGCTATTGGTTACTCTAAAATAATAATCTGCATATGTACTCTGATCAATACAGTTCGGTGGATTTGCTGTTCCAATTGCCAATACAGTTGCTGGACCTTCTGCCCTTTGAACCTTGCGAATTCCATTCACAGACACCATCTTTTCTTAGCTGTGTTTTTTGGGATAGAAAAGCTTAGATATGTTCTTTGGAATAAGAAAGGTATTTTGATTTGATGAAGACTTGGGCAGGGAGAGGGGATATTTATATGCATGAGAGTCGGGGCATATGTGGAATTAAATGGTCAATATTGGATATATAGAAAACGTGCTCATCTTAAAAGTGTAGTGATGATAGTGACAAAATGACAATGATTATTATTTAATTAGTTAACTTCAAAGACGATGTTCTCAATCATATAGTATAGTAGACTCCGAATAATGTCCCTGTTCAGCAATAATGTCCCCGCTGCAATTCTTGACCAATAATGTACCTGGTCATTTGGAGGCACGGGAGGAAATTTATTGTTATCTTCTATTTTTATTTTTAGATATACATTATTTATGCTTTTAATTATTTATTATCTGTTACCTATTTTTTATTATATATAATAAATTTTTATTAAAATAAATTTGTACTTTCTACGATTTCTTTGTGATAACGTGACGTTACTAGCTTAACTAATTCCAAATTTGTTAATTACGATATAAATTTAATTTAATAAATAAATAACGAATTGCAATATATATATATATATATATATATATATAGGTGCTGTCTGTGGTGGCCACTCCAGTGTGGTGGCTATGATGGCTAGTGCGTGACTTTTATGAGAGTTTGACACCTGGAGGAGTGTTGTCTTATTGACCGTATTTATGACTCTATTACACTGAAGTAAATGTGTTAATTGAATTGGGTAAATATGTTAATTCTTTTTTTTTTTGGTAATTAATGTGTTAATTCTATGCAATCTAAAAATGTGCATTTCTACAATGAGGGATATGTATTAATTTAAAATTAATTTTTTTTAAACAATTGAATCTTGATTCGAATTTTTAATTATAATATTAGTATTTTTTAGTAATAAATATTTAAAATAAAAAAATTAAAATATAAATTAAAAAAATAACTAGTAAAAATTAAAAAATAAATAAAAATTTAAAAAATATATATAATAATAATATTTTTTATTTAAATTATATTATTTTGTTAATTTTATTTTTTATAGAACAGAAAAGTAGAACAAATAGCGAATGAGAGAAAATAGAGAAAAAGATAAAAATAAAAAATAAGAGTGAGAATTTTTTAATTTTAGAAAAAAAAATTATTTTAATTGTAATAAAAAATATCGGATGACATATTTTGATTTGTCAAATTATTAATATAAAATATAAATTATATATTGAATGAAAATGGTAGAGAGAAATAGAAAAATGGAGAGAGATAGATGAGAGAATTTAGGAAGGGGGTATATTAATTTTGGAGAAAAATATTTTCTCTCAATTTTAGTAAGAGGGTATCATGTGACACATTTGGTTATTAAATTAGATAGTAATATATGAGATAGTAATATATGATACATAATATAGGTATATTTCAATTTCAATTTTAATATTTTAATTTTAATTTAAATGCAATTAAAAAATGTCATGTTGCACATTTTGATTGTCAAATTCGTAATTAGTCATTGATAATGATATAGATAAAGTAGTTGAAGGAATGAGAGAGATAGAAAAAGGAAAAAAAAGAAAGAGAAAACTCTTTAATTTTGGAAAAAAAATTTTGATTTCAACTGTAATGAAGGAATAACATATGACACATTTTAGTTGTAAAATTAATAAGAAAAATGTGAGAATTTTTTAATTTAAAAAATTGATTTAATTTTATTTTTTATTTTTTTTTACCAAAGATAGGAGACTCGAACCCGTAACCTCTTAATTGAGTATGAAGAGACTATGCCATTTGAACTATTACTCATTAGCAAATTGATTTAATTTTAATTACAATAAAAAAATAACATCTAATATTTTTGGTTAAAATTAATAAGATATAATAAATTTTCAAACGGCCATAGGTTAATATATCGAGATTGTCACAATATCATACTTAACCATTTTTATATCTCATTTAATCACTCTAATAGATAATGCCACATGTCAACTCTCAATTGAAGAGTCAACATATAGTCACCAATAGCCACCTTAAATGGAAGTACCAGAGACGTGGCCATATATATATATATATATATAAGGGTTTTTTACTTAAATAAATTAAATGCATTTCAAAATTACCCAATTTCCCTGAATCAGATTCTGCAACGTGATTGTCCTTTTTGTATTATTATATAAATCGTCCCAGGGTGCAAAGGATTATATTAAACGTAAATCATCTCACCCTAGGACGATTAATGAATGAATTTGTGATGCAAAATAAGAGTAAATCGTGGCAGGGCTTCTTGGGTTAGGAGTTGAGCATAAATCGTCCCAGGGTAGTAGGTTTTACGAGTTAATGGGCTAAACCAAACTGGGCTGGCACGATTTACTTGTTTTTTCAGACCCTCAGGACCCTGAGACGATTTATGTGTTACTCTGTAACACTCAAAGGGGTGGGACGATTTATGGCCAAGTGATAACCCTAAGGACTCAACCACGAGTCATCTTTGTTGTTGCTGCGGCGTAAACGGTTGAGGGAGGTATTGGAGCCACCATTGTTGACCGGAGAGAGTTTGGGTGGAGAAGTGGTTTTGGGTGTGGGACCAGCCGGTGGCGGAGGTGCAACTGGTGGTGGGCAGAGGCGTCTGAGTGGCACCGGGGGTGGTGGCAGCGGGCCGCAGGTGGTCGGCAGGAGGAGTTGGGGGATCTCTCCGGCGGTGGTAATGGCCGCGAACCAAGGAGATATGTACCGCCTGAACGGCGTTGCGCATGTTGCCGGATTTATCGATCAAGAGGTAATCTTATAAATTTTGTAATGGTTTTAAATTTTGGATGATATTAGTATGTTGGATGATATTGTATAGGGTGAATATGCATCTTAGAATATTTTTTTATTAAGACGTTGCCGGATATCATGTATAGTGATTTAGTTAGTTTTTGGTTTAGTATAAGATGTTAGAAATCAGTGGTCTTAAAAGATCATGGAATTCACTCATCATAGGGTGATGGTTCTGACGGTAGAATCCCATGGAATTTGCTGATTTTACTATGGAGTTCGGACCGGCTCGAACCGGACTGAACCGGACCGGAACGAACCGGACCGGTTCGAACCGAACCGGAACGAAGCGGTCGGAGGGTTAAACCGGCCAATGGGATCCTGAACCGGGCCAGTCTGATGATATGACCGGATGAGGGAAAGAACCGGTTCGGTGTGGTCAAACCCGGAATGAAATGGTTTAAACTGATATCAGTTAGTAAGACCGGGTCGACCGAACCGCCTGAGTTTCAAAATTTTTTTAAAAAAGTTGTAGAGATATTAATGGTGAAAATATGTATTTAAATTTAAGTTTTGAAAATTATTAATATGTTTTATTTTTTAAATATATAGGACGAGGTCAATCTGTTCAACCGGTGAATTTCCGGTTGAACCGTTAACTTGTTGAAATGATCGGTTCGGTTGTGACTTTTATGGTTCTTACATTGTATTGGTAATGTCGATTTGAACATGAGATGTTATTATGAACATATCCATTTTGATGGCATCTGTGAGTTGGATATCTGTCATGGCATAAGTTATTTTCTATGTGTGTGTGTATAAGTACCCGAAATAATGATGTGGTTATTCTTGCGTATTTTCAGCCTACACGGTGCGTTAGGAGCGTGCATCGGCAACAGAAGATGATACTGCATGATCGTATACTCCCGTACTTAGATCGTGCGAACCTATTACATGTTGCTCGGTTGAATGATTACTGGTTCAAGCTTGATGAGCCACTGATCAGTGCTTTTGTGGAGAGATGGCGTCCCGAAACACATACCTTCCACATGCCATTTGGTTGGGGTTGGGGTGGTCGAGATGGTTGGGGAGGAGGAGGTGGTGGGGGTTCTGGTTGGGGAGGGGGTGCGAGTGGATCTGGGTTGGGTGGCGGTGGTGGTGGGGGTGCTAGCGGAGCTGTTTGGGGTTGGGGTGGTGGCAGTGGGGGAGGAGACAGTGGAGGAGGAGGTGGGTCAGCACGGGGAGGTGGTAGTACCTCCGGAGGGCATGTTACTGGGCATCAAGTTGATGCAGGTGTTGTAGGGGTTGAGGGCACTTTATTCCATTGTACTACTGAGGGTGGGAGTGGGGGTGTCCAGGCCGATGCGGCCACGCTGTTCTCCGACTTCGGCAGCCCGAACCAGATGGAGCAGGTATTTGGTGCTGGTTCAGAGTTCTTTGCAGATTTTGCCCAGTTTGGGAGCCCAGCTGGTGATTACAGGCCACAGTTTGATGGTGTTACCGTGGACCTCAACGTCGACTTGAATGAGGTGCCGACTGGTTATCACGGAGGCGAATTTGCCTTGGGAGGCACTCCGGCATCCGCCATTGGGGTTCTGAGACAACACCCACCGCCTGTTGAGCCGGAGCCTGCAGATGCCGCTGATAGCAGGCCCCCAGATGCATTTGTCCCAGTCACACAGCGGAGGAAGCACGTGATCAAGCCGGCAAAGTGTGGCACTGGTTCACACATGTGTTAGTTATTGGAGTTTTGTTGTTTTTAGAGTTGTTATTTTTATTTCGTCTATGTTGATGCTTGTTCATTGTTATTTATCTTTACGTTTGGGGACATGTTTGTGCTTGGTACATGTTTATGCTACTTTATGGTTTTGTATCTTTCCATTCGGTATATGTTTATGTTCCTTCAATTCGTATATATAAAGTTCGCGTATCACTAGCATGAGGTAATAACAACTCTAAGTATAAGTCCAAACAAAAAGCAAAGTCAACGCAAATTAAAAACAACCGAATTGAAATACATATATATCACGTTAACAAAGGTTTACCACGAATGTGAACTTAAAAAATAGACGACAAACTATAAAGAGGCATGAGGTATAGTAAACATTCCTAAGCCAACCGTGCCTACGCATTGCTACCTTCGTGCGATTCAGAAGCCCCCGGGCGCTGTGGACAGTTTCTTCTGGTATGACCAGGGGTCCTGCACAGTCCGCATCTCTTGGGTCTATCTGGATCCGCCTCATCCATACTATTCCTTATCCTAGTGCTCCGAGGTCTTCCAACTGCAGCCCGCATCATGCCAGGATCGGGGATGACACGAGGTCCCTCATACACGGGTAAGAGATCATCGTGGATAGGCGGAGAGAAACCCATCTTGTAAACATTGAACACGGTCTTCATGCGGTATACATCATCAACGTATGTCCTCCAATCCAGTCTGCAAAATGAGCATGCGGCAAGCACATGACGACACGGATAGTGGAGTGCTTGAAAGTTCCCACAGTCGCATGTGCGGGCGGATAGAGACACCCGACACACACTCATTGCAATCCTACCCGCGGTCGGCGCAAGTTCCTCAACGACAAACTCGGAGTTTCCCCTGTCATATAGATCCACCCGCATATTCCTTGAGGCTTGTAGATTCCTCTCGATCGCCTTCACAAGGGTCTGACAGAATTCTTGATTTGCTCCGACTTGAGACTCGGCCTCCTTTCCTTTCCTCACAAAGAGTTCGGCCAACCGCCCATATGTTGACTTAACTAATGAACCCACCGGGAGGTTGCGTGTGCCTTTAAACACGGCATTGATACACTCAGAGATGTTTGTCGTCATATGACCATATCGACGACCACCATCCCGATATTGGGTCCACAACTCCAACCCAATCCTGTCGCACCATGCAACCATCGCAGGATCTTCCTTCCTCAAAATATCCATGTAATACCGGTGATCCTCCTCAGTCTTTGCGTATGCGGCATTCACTAGAATCCTCCGGGCTTCCTTAGACTTGTATGACAGTGCGAAGTTAGACGCGATGTGTCGCACACAAAATGCCCGGTATGCCGACGGTGGGAGCCATCCACCGTCCTCTGCCAGCAAGGCAGCCTTGATGGCATTGTGCCGATCAGAGATGACTAAAATGCCGGGCTGAGGGGTGACATGCTGGCGGAGATTAGTGAGGAAAAACTTCCATGAATCCGTGTTTTCGCCTTCAACTAACCCGAAAGCCACTGGAAGAATGTTCGAGTTTCCATCTTGGGCAATAGCCATTAGCAGAGTGCCGCCATACTTCCCATACAAATGGGTCCCATCAATGGATATAAGTGGCTTGCAATACTTAAATGCCTCAATGCATGGAGGAAACGTCCAAAATAGTCGATGAAAGAAAACCGTTGACGCATCAACGGTATTACCTATCCTCACTGGCGAAGTACGCAAAAGCGCAATTGTACCTGGCATATACAACTGAACCCCCATGATCCACCGTGGTATGTGGTTATAAGACTCCTCCCAATCTCCATATATCTGCGCAATTGCCTTCTGCTTGCCCATCCAAACCTTCCTGTAGCTTGGCTTGAACCCAAACTTCGATGACACCGCATTCTGTAACACCTTAACCGACACCGATGCATCAGCCATCACCAATGATAAAATCGAGGCACATATGACATGGTAATCGAGCTGCCTGTGATCCATTGATATCTCCGTTGCTAGACACGTGTGTGGTCCATTGTACTTTCTAACTTCCCAGTAGCCTTTTCTCTGTCTCATAGTGACACGGATCAGCCAATTACAACCATTCCCGAACTGGACACACTTCCCATGATACTTCAACTGGTCGGACTCAAACACTTTATACTCGACTCCCCGCCGAATATTATAACTCTTTATTGTCAGTACAGCTTCCTCTTTTGTTTCAAACCTTTGCCCAACCTCAAACTCGTCCGTGCCAATCACGCTAGGCCTTTCTCCGTGAATCACCGGGTGATGCTGATCTAAGTTTGCGGCCGGGTTCATTGCTTCAAGGTTCAATGTGGTAAAGTGTCGAGGGTACTGCTGCGTTCCACTGCTACCATGGGTTTGAGCTCCCACGGCAACTGCGGTGTCATCGTCAGCGTCGCTCTCGTCACCAATAATTGGTGGCTCCGAATCTGACCCATCATCACCTATAGCCTCCACAAACGGATCTCTCTCTCTTACCTCCATGAATGTGGGTGCACCGTCCCCTACAGGATCAGCTCCCATTGCAGCTGCAACCTGGCCGAAGCTACGCCCATCACCCAAGTCATCACCCGAGACAGGCAAATCAGCAGCAAAAGATGGGGACAAAACAAGTGGAGTCGCCGGTTGCCTTGTTGGAACGGCGGTGGAAGTTCCTTCTATGATGCCAGTGGGCAGATTCGGAGCAGTCCCCCCGCTACTGCCCTCCACGTCAACCATTCTGACAAACAACTCCAGCGCGCCTAAGTCGGGAAATTTTGATTGACTATGAAATATAACTCGCATGTCGTCATCACCCAACATCGCGTACTTCCCAAACTTAACATAACCTGGCTTCAACGATATCGGAATACGAAAAAATAATTGCTTCACGCGCTTCTTGCCACAATTTCCAGCCTTCTCTAATATACTACTATGCAGATCCATCAACGTCGTCGACGGAGTAATAAACACTCCTATCTGCTTTTTGCTAGAAAAAGTTACACCCTCACTTGTGTTTTCATCTATTTTTCCCCGGTGATGCACTAACAAGAAAATACTCTCTGCCATCTCTCACAACCTCAACATATGTTTTGTGTGTATCGTCTGTTTGAAACTCGTTTATTTATAGAGTTTCTGGCTGCATAAATCGTGGTTGAGTCCTTAGGGTTATCACTTGGCCATAAATCGTCCCACCCCTTTGAGTGTTACAGAGTAACACATAAATCGTCCCAGGGTCCTGAGGGTCTGAAAAAACAAGTAAATCGTGCCAGCCCAGTTTGGTTTAGCCCATTAACTCGTAAAACCTACTACCCTGGGACGATTTATGCTCAACTCCTAACCCAAGAAGCCCTACCACGATTTACTCTTATTTTGCATCACAAATTTATTCATTAATCGTCCTAGGGTGAGATGATTTACGTTTAATATAATCCTTTGCACCCTGGGACGATTTATATAATAATACAAAAAGGATAATCACGTTGCAGAATCTGATTCAGGGGAATTGAGTAATTTTGAAATGCATTTAATTTATTTAAGTAAAAAACCCTATATATAATGGGAGTAGGAAGAATTCCGTGTATAAATTTTATTTTTTAAAATATCTTTTATCATATATAATTTATTTTGGTGGTATTATATCAAATTGTAAAACTTTTTTTACACAAATTTAAAAGAGAAATGTTAGGGATCAGCAAATTTTTTTATTTATAGCCATCAATTAGTTATTATTAATGTTTTTAATGGTGTGAGATTTTATCCGATTAGCCAAATGTGAAATGGAAAGGAAATTTAGTGATACATTTTCTTTACCATACTAAGTACAGTGTAGGTGGAAGAAGAAGCACCAATAAAAATTGTAATTTGACCTTTTGTAATATTTTGGACCTTGTAATTAATTAAATACCTATTTCTACTTAAAAAAAAAAAAGATAGCTGGCCATCACGTGCTTCATAGTACCATTATTATATCCATGTCATTTTGAAATCTCGTCAAAGCAAAAATGTTTGTGTATTATTATAATTAGTGATACTTATTGTATATTTTTATATAAATTTCAATATTAAAATTAAACATGATGTAGTTTGACTGGGTGTGTGAGGATGGAGTTTGGTGGATGACAATGGAGTCTACCACCATATATGAGTCTGCTGGTCTTATTTAATTAGTCTTGCTTGACCAAATTAAACAATAATATAATTGACTATTATTTTATATAATTAAAGAATTGGTTTTATGACAATGTGCACAGAATCCATTTAATTGTGCATCACTTTTAAACAATATATAATAACATTTTATGCCAGTTGTATGTATTAATAATATTATGGTGTAGATAAATATTAAAAAATTATTAGAAATTATTATTCATATATAGTCATCAGTTAATTATTAATATCTAAAAATATAAAATAATATACGCTGTTAAATTACTAAACTAAAAAAATTAAACCTAAAAAACTGAATTAATAATTAAATAATAAATAAAAATTATAAATCCTGTAATGAACTCTATCATTTCTGTTACGATATATTTAAGAAAAGAAAAACACTACATTCTATTATGCAGTTTTGATTTGCATCAAGGGTAGATGAATGTATTAACTGTTAGCGTCGTAAGTGTGAGGAGTGTTGAAGTTAGTCCTACATTAAAAAAAGTAAGAAAGAGTAAGGAGTTTATAAGAAGAGAAACCCATTAATTTAATATTTTAATGTTTTGAGTTGGATGTGTTGTCTTCTCATCTTATGTTCTCTTACTTGATTCCTTCCCGAAGTCTCTTCGATAGTCGAAAACTCTCCACGGTTGGCCCAACAGGAACATGGCGGCAACCATGTTGATATTGGCATATAAAACGTTCGGCAAAACATATCATATTTGTTTAAGATATTTCACTATTTATGTCCACATCAGCATGCAATAATACATCTCCTCTAGTGTATGTATAGTATGAGGCATATATCGTTATCATATTCTTCTTTGGCAACTATGTAAATATTATTATGTTGTTCTTTTCTTATTTATATAATATACTTTCTTGTTAGGAATTACAGGCAAACGAAAAAAACATAATTGAATAAAAAATTAATATTCCTTTTTTGTTAATTTTAAAAGATCTAAAATACTCTTTTCAGGATTAAGGTTCTGTATTCAAAATTAAAATTTGAGTATAAAAGATTAAAATATTTTTTTGTTAATTTTAAAAAGACAAAATCTTTTAAAATTAATTATAAAAAGAATAAAATATATACCATGCAAGTTATTTTCCATCAACGGCAAAATATGAACACCAAATATATGCTCGAACATTTCTATCCTCAAATTTTTAGTGATTTTGTTCCAAGTAAACTTTTTGTAGAAAACTGAAAAAACAAATTTAAAAAACTGAAAAGAAATCTTGTGATCAAATTTTGTTTTGATTTTTGCATGCAGATTCTAAATACTTATCCAAATATTTCTACAAAAATTTAGATTAAATATATAAGTATTATTTTAAATACAAAATTAATTTATTACTTATTAAAAGAAAATATTTTTGTTGTTTTTAATTTTTTTCAAAATCTTATTTGCTTTTCGTAATTTTTTAGATTATTTTTATAAACTAAATTAATTTTTGAATATTATTTTGATAATTTATCCCAATAAAAAGATTAAAATATCTTTCTTGAATTAAAGTTGTTTAATTGAATTAAAACTAAAAATTTGAATTTCATTTCAAAAGTTGTAGATACCGGCGTTGCAAAAAATGCCGCTATTTTCTCAACATATTCTGCTCATAGAGGTACAAAATCAGATAACCTCATGCTGGATATATTTCAACTACTATATATGCTACTTCAATGTGTGTAACTCAAGCTATGGAACAATACACAATACTATATAAAATTGAAGGGGCCTTATAGTGTACAGATGTGGGTGTACAGATTTTTGTCTTTTTGTGGCTGAAAAGCGTGTCACTAAAAGTGTTGCTTAAAGAAAAAGTGTTACCCTTAATCGTTAACTTGGCTCTGATACCAAATTTTACCATTTCTATCCAATTTTTTACTAGTCCTTGATGTATATTGTGATTTCATTTTTATAGTTTTTAATCTTGTTTTAGTTTATAATATTCTTTTTTGCATGGATTATTGTATATAAAATCTTTTATCTGTTTGTCTTTTTCTTTAATATAATTTCTCAAATCCTCAAAAACTTCTTTTATTTCTACACTTTCTGTTGTTTCTAAATACCTTCTTAATTTTTCGACTTCATTCTCCATTTTTTCTTTCAACAGTTTTAATTCTTTTAAGTCATAATATGGTTTTCCAGGCATTTATAAATTTTTTAAATTTAATTCCAACTTGTTTATATTTATTCTTATTTTTATCCTTTTTATTATAGGGTCATCAATTTCGATCTGAAGGTTATTTAATTCCCTTTTATACTCTTTTATTTTACTTTTTAATTTTTCCGCCCTTTTTCTTTTTATTTTATTTTCTGGTTTTTCAATCTTTTTATGCTTCATTATTTATTTTAAAATTTCTGCAAACTCTATCATTGATTCATCACTATTTTCTAGAGATTCTATTAATTTTTCTAGCTCTTCAACTTCTTTTCTTAACTTGTCATAGATTACTTTTAGAGCTTCAAATGCTCTTTGATTTATTTCAGAAAACTGTAAATAATTCAAACGATTTTCTCTTTCAAAGAGCTCTTGTTTCTTGTCTTGATAAGTTACATATATTTTTTCTTTATTTATTGTCATAATTTAGTGTTTAGGGTTTCATTTAATTTTTCGACCTATTTTGTTAATTCTTTTATTTCAGAATTTTCTTCTTTAATCTTTAACTTAGATAAACTTAAAGGGCTATTAATTTTAGATTCTCTTATTTGAAAATTCGATGAAAATAATTTTTCTGATGGTTCTTTTAATAATAGAACTGGGTTTTCAATAGCTTTATATTTTGGTATTTTTGTTTTTACAATTTTCTGAAATAATTCATCGACATAAATTCTTTCTCTGTTTTTAAATATTATACTATGATGGCTATTTGTTAAAGCATAATTTATTGCATATGTAATTGAAAATGGTTCATCATCTTGTTCCGTTAGATTCTTTCTGTGAAATTTATAAGCCAAACTTATAGATCTTCCAAGATTTTCAGTTGATAAAGGTATAGCATACCCAAGATGGGCATTGAATTTAACATTTACGTTTGCCAAGTTTCCATGAACAATTCCAATTATTTGATCTATTGGGTCATCAGTAATTCTTTTGTCACAGATTGCTAAGCTTATTGGTGAATTAATTCCTTTCATATATGTAGATTTGATTAAAACTTGTATAGTACTAATATGAATCCATCCAATTTTAGATCTTTTTTGTTGATCCTTAATTTTTCCAATCTGTTTACTTAATTCTTCATCATTTATTAAAGCTATTTCAAGTTCTCCATTGGCGGATTTTATCTTTATAGGGGCTTCAAGTTGAATTTTTCCATAGTATATTATATTTTTTCTATTAAAAACTTCTTTTAAAAGGTTCTGTTTATTAAAATTTTCATTTGATTTGAGATTTAATTCTGTTTTTAGAACAGCCTGTTTTTCATTATCTAATAAAGCAGTTAATCTATAATAATCAGATTCTTCTGTTAATTCTAAACTTTCTAAATAATTCATAGATGAAAGACTAGGATGAAGATGTACCTTTCTGGAGAAAAACTTCCTTTATTTAGTATATTTTACATAAGATGTTTTTATCTCCAGAGGGGAGATTGTAAATACTAACTCCAGAGGGGAGTTTAGAACTATTTTTCCCTTAAGGAAATTCTTCTTCAGACTATAGAATCGCCTCGACTGCTTCCTCCTTGCTCTCCTAGCATATGAGTACTCTTAGCCTCCTGCTTTCTATTTTCTGATGCCTTCTACAATTGCCTAAGCAACCTATTTATAATGGTTGGGTCTGATGGACAATTCCCATCCTTACCCTTCTTATGACGTCATTGCTTACGTCATTGTTTATTATCTTGCACCAGCTACATTGTTGGTGCTCTATGACCTAAGCGCTTACGTCACTATGCAATAATGTTGAGAGATGCTTCAGATGTGCTGTCTTCCTCTTTCATTATGTGACCTTCAGATGCGTTGTCTTCTTCCTTTATCATGTGGGTTGATTCCGTTTTATTATTGCTTTCTTCAGATAGCTCTGAGACGCATAGCTGGCACTTGTGGTCTTCTCTGTCTTTTATCAAATAGCAGAGATTCCTCTTTATCCCTTCAGGGAGCTTTTCTAAGAGTCCAGATAAGTTGTAGAATGCTGATTCAAATTCCACTAAGAGTCTCATCTCTCTTTCTTCAATTTCATTCCTTTTACTAGACACAAGCAAAGTATTTCTGCTTTTATAATTAATTCTTGTGTGAGATTCCCTTGTTATCTTTTGAGTTCTTTCGAAGACCCTTGCTAGTGTGCTGGCTAGCCTTCCTTCATGACTGTAGATTGTTAGATCTTGAACTTGATCAATTGGTTGAAAATTTCCTGGGAAGACGGACATGAATATTACTTGGTGTGCTGGAACCAAGCATTCTTCTTCTTCATTAAAAATAGGTTGACTGTTCGTAAATTTTAGGGATATATCCCTTGGATTTACATTGTCAATCATATTTTTAAATCTCTTCACTGCATCAACGAATCCTGCAGGAAACTCACTAATAATTTTTAGATCATTAAAAATTAAAATTGTATCAATTAATCCATACTGGAAAAACTGATAGGTGTCCGATGGGGATGCATCTGGAAATATAACCAGCTTTGTTAGCTGTTCTTTGGCAATAGGATAATATCCCAAAATTGCTCTTCTTTCTTCAGTCCAGTTCAGGACTATATTAAGGGTTTCTCTGAGATTTGATCTACAGACCCTTTTCTTTTCTTTGATTTCAGCCCTTGTAGGAATGTTTCTTATTATCCCTGTTCTCTGGGTTTGAATTGGAGCTTTATCTGTTCTTTTTAGGGTTTGCTCTGGATGAAGAGCTTCATATTCCCTGAAAGATTCCTTTGCTTCTTCCAGTGTTAAAAATCCTCCTTTATGAATTATCCTTGATTGATGTGTAAATGGTGCTGCTTTTTCCCAGGCATCATATACTCCTTTCATGGGGCCATTATAAATTACATAATATTTTTTATCTTGGGTGGATTTTTTGATAATTTCAGCAATTGTTTTATTTTCTGGAATTTTTTCTTCACCTGATTTGTCCACCACGCTTAGCTGGCTGAGCTCTGATGGTTTTGGTTGTTGTGTTGATTTCATTGCCTCGATGGCCTTCTTGAGGGATTGGATCTGTGTCCTTATTTGCTGACAATGCTTGCATTTTTCGAGTTCTTGTTCGTATTTCTGAATTTCTTGATCTAATGCGTTGTAGACGAACTCCATTCTCTTGTTAATGTATCTGTTAGGTAGCTTGAATCTGTCCTTAATGTAAATTCTCTGGGTAGTAAATCAATTTTCCATTTCTTAAGAGATTTAATTGCTGCTAGAGTTTCCTTTTCATGAGTGGTATATCTCTGTTCTGTTGGAGTAAAAGTTCCTGAAATATACCTGCAAAGTAGTTCCTTTGGGGAATTTTTAGAATCTAGTGATTCTTTTCCTTGCTCCAAACTTTTTATAGCTTTCTTAGCTTTTAGACATCCTGACCAGGTTATGTCTGAAGCATCTGTTTCTACTATTAAGTAGTCATTTTCTTCTGGAATATAAAGTTCTGGAAGTTTTTCACATAATTCTTTAATCTTTTGAATTTGCATACTATCTTTTTCATCCCATTTCCATTCTTTTTTAGTACTTATTTTTAGAAATAAGCTTTTAGTGTATTCTGTTATATTTTTTAAGAATCCTTGATCAGAAATATAATTTATACACCCTAAAAATCTTTGTAATTGTTTTCTATCTTCTATTTTATTAGGAAATAAATTTACCTTTTCTAGGACATTTGGCTGAAGTTTTAGCTTTCCTTGAGTGGATAGAATTAATCCAAGAAACTCTATTTCTTGTTTTGCTATTCTTGCTTTCTTTTTGCTAAGAACTAATCCTTTTTCTTTACATCTTTCTAAAACTATTAATAATTTTTGAAGATGATCTTCTCTATCCTGTTTTGTAAAAATTAGTATATCATCAATGTACACTAAAACAAATTCATTTAACTCTTTTAGATTTTCTTCCATAAATCTTTGATAAATACCTGGAGCTTGTTTTAATCCGAATGGCAATACATTCCATTCATAGAGCAACACACTTGTTGATTCTTTTGTTGGACAAGTAAAAGCAGTTAGTTTCTTTGTTTCTTCGTCTAAACGAAGTTGCCAATATCCTGATTTTGCATCAAGAGATGAAAACCAAGTTGCTCCTTTGATTTTTTCTAAAATAGAATCTTTTCTTGGAAGTTTATGAGCATCACCAATAGTTGCTTCATTCATCTTCTTATAGTTAATAACCATTCTTCGTTTTCCCCTTTTAATTTCATTATTGTTTTCGACATAAAAGGCTGGAGCCGCATGAGGACTTTTACTTAATCTTATAATTCCTTTTTCCAAAAGATCTCTACATTCTAATGAAAACTCTTCTCTATCTCTTGCGGAATAAGGGATTTTATTTGGAACATTTATCTCTTTTGTTGGATCTTTTAATTTAATGCTTACTAATTCGTTATTTGTATTTTTAATATCTAAAGGATTTTCAGCACAAATTTCATCCAAAAGTTCTTCTATCTTTATTTCAAGATTATTTTTTGGGATATTTATTTGAAAGTATAAATTTAAATAACATGTCTCTAATATAGAAAATATTTTAAATTTTAAGATCTTATCTATAGTAGTAGTCGGTATTTTTATACGTTTTGATTTTTGATTTATTGAAGAATCGTGTGGAGCTTTTAAAACTATATATGTTAGTTCTTGAATGAATGGATGATATAGCTTTAAAAAGTTATTTCCTATGATAAAATCCATTCCAGAATCTAACATGTATATAGATGGAACAATGAACCTATAATTTTGAATAAAAATTTCAACCATCTCTGCTTTTTGGTCAATTTTATGTATTGATTTGTCAGCTATTCTAACTCTTAATGGTTTCTTTAATTTTTTCCAATCAAGTTTTATATTTGAACTAGCAAAGCATTGTGTTGCTCCAGAATCTATGAAAGCCTTTATAAATTTTTCTGTTATTTTTATAGTAATAAATGTAGCATTATTACTCAGTCTCTGAGTCTGTTTCCGAGACATATTCAAAAATATAGTCTAAGTTATCATCAGATTCTTCTAAAGGTTCCATGAAACAAGACTTAGCAATTTCTATTTGTTTAGTAAGATCCTTTTTATCTTTCTTTTTCGGACATTCATTTGCATAGTGTCCTTCTTCTTGGCAATACCAACACTTACAATTTTCTTTTTTATTTGGGCAATAATCACTTTTTTGTCTCTTATTTTTATTGTTATTTCTTTTTCTAAAATACCTCTTTTTTCTCCAGTTTGGATAGTATTTTCTTTTTCTAAATTGATATTTTCTTTTTCTTTGAAAATTTTTGTTAAGACCATATTTTTGAGGTATCTCTTCATTATCCTGACAGCAAATTCTAATTATATTTGCAAATCTTTTTTGAGTTGCTTCTTGCATACAACGTTCTTTTATTTCCTCTCTTATTGCAGAGGT
Source organism: Arachis ipaensis (assembly GCF_059453495.1). Lineage (NCBI taxonomy): Eukaryota > Viridiplantae > Streptophyta > Magnoliopsida > Fabales > Fabaceae > Arachis > Arachis ipaensis. The sequence continues at coordinate 12,836,608 of NC_142439.1, read as the reverse complement.
TGCTCCACCAAAATTATTTTCAATTGTTCCTCTATTTACTTCTCTTATAAATCTTCCTATAATAAATTCGTTAGCAGGATATGGAAGTTTTGTTATATACATACTAAGATAATGATTTTTATCTTCTTCTTTTAATTTGTAATAATGTATTCTATATTCACATATATAAGACTCCACATTACATAGATCATATATGTGAATGTTAGCTAAATGGTTTTTTGCTTCTTGATATTCTTTATTATAGACTTCTTGTTTATGATCTATAATATTTTTTCCAAAAAATTCTTTATATAGAATCATCATTATATATAATATCTTATCATAAGCTGTTATTTTTGTTGCTAATTCTTCTATTATTTGGTTTTCTATTGATGTCATATAATCTCTTATAGCTCCTTTAGTATGAAACCCTATGTAATTCCAAATGTCTCTTCCAGATAATTCATTAAGTTTTGGATTAGTAAAGGCTTCTAATAAGAAGGAATTCAACCAGTTTTCGAAAATTTCTTTTTCATTCGTTTTACAGTCTAAATCGAGCATTCTTTCTCCTTCCATTTCCTGGATTTTAGGAACGTATTTTGATGGTATTTTTGTATATTTTGAATCTTTATTTATAAACCCTTTTTTAAAAGCATAATTATCAAAACCTGTTTCCCATTTAAATTGAGATTGATTATCCTTAGATGTTCCAGCTTCATTTTTTACTTGTATTGGAATTGCTGGTTCTTCGTCACTTGAATAATCTAGGATGTGTTCTTCATTTTCTATATTTTCAGAATTTACTATTTCTTCTTCTATCTGAAATCCCTGTTCCATAATATTATTTTCTTGAGCCATTTTTAATTGTTTAAAAAGCATTGTAACTTCTTCTAATTTTTCTTCGATATTCATAATTTTAGTGGTGGTTTTACTTTTAAATCTGTTATGTTGATTATATTTTGAAATTTTTCTTCTTTTGAATTTTCTTTTTCCTTACTTCTTTGAAATTTTATGGATACTAGTATTTCTTCAAGCATATCTACTATAGAATTTAATTGTGGGTTAAAAGTATGATAAAGATGTGGGGAATCATTTCCATGATAACATTTCTTAGAAATTCCGTGTGAAAAATAAGTTTTTTCAGGTTTTTGAAGTCCTTCAATAAAGCTTATAGTAAAATAAAGATTTTGAGAAAAATCATTTTGTATTGATTTTAAGAATTCGGTGTCATTACAGTTAACATGAGTTAAAATCATTAATTTTTGATCTATTAATTTTGATAACTTAATTATTTCTTCTCTTAAATCTTCTAATTTACTTTTTTCCATTAGGTGACGCTTTTCTTTGTAAAGAGTTACGGTTTTAAGTGAAAAGTGTGGCTTTAGAAAGTATGGTTTAAGTAAGCAAATCTTTAAATCTGTACAGATTTAGATCTGTACCATATAATTTTCTAAAATTGAATCCTATTACATATTTGATACAGTACAAGATGGCAGGATGATTATTCTTTTTCTATAAATAATTTTATTATAGTAAAGCTTGTACAATAACATATTAAAAATTATACAACAAAGTAACATCATATTATTATATAAGGCATCTACTTCAATAAAGATGCCAAAGATATTTTTCATGAAAAAATTTATTTAACCACGTTTTAAAAGTGTAATTTTATGAAAGAAAGTAACGGTTAAAAGGAAATAACAACATTTTTAGATAAAGATAATACTTTTATAATATACCAAAATTAAACTATACAATTTACAATTCAATAATAAATTTTTTTTAAATAAAGATAATTATAAAATCTTAATTAGACTATTTATCATTATATATATATATGAGATACTTCACACACACGATAATTTAAAAAACTACTACTACAAGAAAACAGCTTTATTGCCACGTTTTTGAAATGTGGCGATAACTTTTCGCCACGCTTTTGAAAAGGTCACATCTGCATGGTGCCGTTTACTCTATTGGCACGCTTTATTTTTTTCCACGCTTTAAGCGTGGCCGTATGTATACTATGTAGCCACACTTTTAAAGCGTGGTGAAAAATGGACATACAACTACGCTTTTAAAGCGTGGCGAAAAATGGACATAAGGCCACGCTTTCAAAGTGTGGCCTAATCATTTTCAAATAAAAAAAGAAAAAATAAAAATATTAATAAGTTAATTTTTAAAATAAAATACTAAAACATTAATCTTCCATTGATTTATATGAATTATGTACATAATAAAATATGAATGAAACGTTTAAGAAAAAATAATTCAACTTTCAAAATAAACATTTAAAAAACATTATAATTCTATATTAGAAAAAATTAATCTAATTCCTAAACGACATATTGCTTCATTTTTCCATATTACCCTTGCAATCTTTATTGTAAAGAAATAGTCTTTGCTTCATTTTTGCATGGTCTTCAGCTATATATCTGAATAAAACTAAAAGACATAAATATTAGTGTCTAATAACCACAAAATAGAGAAAGAAATACTTCAATTAAAGAATGGAACTTTCCACTTTGGAAGAATATTCGAGCTTAGCTGCCATGTAAGTATTTAACTCCTAAAATTAGATGGAATATGCAAATCAAAAACAAATAAACCATCTTCATCACCGTTATACATCACCAAATCTCACAACAAGATTCAAAGCAAACCACCAAACCCACATCAAAAATAGAAAAATTATTGAATCAATCAAACACCCAAATTGCAAAACAAAAAGATTCTAAGTATCTAGGGGAAGGCTATTAAAATTGAAACAAAATTAAGAACTTTTGGACATTTTCTTTTTAAAGGGGACGTCTCATTACACTTTGATATAGACAAAACATGAAATGCCGAGCAAAAACGAATATATTCAAGACATTCAATATTTCATACATATATTTCTTATGCACACGCTTGTCACTTACTTTGGTGAAGAGTTTGAACAAAAAGAGTGTCTCGCTTAATTCTCATTCTCTTTTTACTTGTAAGTGAACTCGAAGGAAGCTGATCCATATCATATAATGAACCAAAAGAAGAACTGCAACTATTAAGGCTGTATCACAATCTGAGTCATCCAAGACATTGTTGTTCCTACCGACATCACTTATAGAAGCACTTGGATGCTGCTTTCGCTTGACAGCAACTTAAGAACTCGGAATCTCATTATCCGGCATAACCTTTGGCTTACTGTCTTCCTCTGCAATGTTCGCTGTGAATTACACTCATCTTCATCACTGTCTATGTAGATCACAACTGCCGTCCCCAAACTTCTCTTTACTGGAAACAAAGTGATATATGTTAAGAGTACCATAATATTACATTTGCCAACAAAATATGGATTATGCAAGCTATGAAAATGAAAAGAAATACTCCGAAGCCAAATTGTTAATTTATTATTATGGAATTCATGAAGATCCAGAATCTAGTTAATTTGGTAATTGAGCATAGTTAGTTCCACTTTCCACCATAGTTAGACATACATATATGAATAGGCATTTCTTTAACATAACGAGAGTATTTAAGGCAACATGACTCAAATAAAACAGAAACCAGTTACATGTTTCATATCCTCTGCTCAATTTAGTTATGGCTTATTGTTCATTATCCCTATGTGATACCAGTTCTAACACAAAATGGATTGATCTACTAATGAGATTAATGCTACATTGATCACTGACACATATAATTAAGGGTTCATTTGTCAAATTGTGAAATTTGAATTTTGCAAACACAACAATAATCAAAGTTTAGTTCTATAATCCTGTGAATCTCTGATAGAAATCTCAGCAACTTTTGAATGAGAAAAGAACAAAATGTCTTGTTAGGAGAAAAATCAATTGATATAAAGAATTTAGAAAATAAAAAGAATTGATAAAAATTCATACCTAGAACTTCATCAGGATCCTTAGGGTTCTCCCATTTCTCTCCCTTAACAAGTATCTTCTTAAACAAACCACCATCTTTACATATGTCCTTCACACTAGTCCAAGACAACAGTTGAACCCATGGTTCTGAAAACTGGACTGGACCGGCCGGTTCAATCAGAAAAACTAGAAACCGGTTACCTAGCCGGTCCGGGTAACGTAGAAAACCGCCTGGCAAAAAACCGGTGGAAAAACCGGTCGAACCGGCAGTTAACCGGCGAACCGGAAGAACCGTCCGGGTTTTTTGGCGGTTTAGTGGTTTGCAACTTCAATGCCAAACGACGTCGTTTGGCTTAAAAAAAAAAAAGACAAAGGCGTACGCGAACCTAACCTTGTAACCCACTATGCCACTAATGACTAACCCTAATCTGAGCTACCCTTTCTTCCCCTTTCCCTTAACCTAATCTGAGCATTCGGCGCCAGCCTCCTTTCACCCACCAAGGCCACTATTGCCACCCACAACCAACCACAGTAGCCGCGACCACCACCGGCCGAGCCCGCCTCCTCGTCGCTGAACGTCACCTAGCCCGCCTCCTCATTCGCCACCCACAACCAACCACAGCAGCCGCGACCACCACCGGCCGAGCCCGCCTGTTCTGTTTGAAAAAAAATAAATAACAGGGCATCTGAGTTTAAAAAAAAAACCATATGAATCCAGTTAAATATGCTTCAGGTTCAATCTGTTTTTCAAGTCGTGTCGAGTCTCGAACACTTTTATTACCCTTTCAATCTGTTTGCTGCTTCTGAATATGTTCTGATCTTGATTTTTGTTTTTGATTTTCTATGCTGCTTGTTCTGTTTGCTGCTTCGGTTTGCTGCTTCATGAATATTTTTGTTGCTTCTGAATGGAAATAGTTTGAAATTTTTATTTTACCTGAATCAGTTGATTTCTGTGACTGTCAAGCTGCATGAACAAATTACATATATTATGAACAGTTTATTTTTCTCTCTAGATCTGTTTCCTCTGATTCAATTTTGTGTATATATGTATATATTTTTGTGTAAATTGTGTTGTTTTGAATTTGATTTGTTTTGTTTGAATGGTGCAGTACTGAAATTGATCTGGTTTTGAAACTTTAATTAAAATAAAAAAAACTGATGATCCTCTTCTGAGCTCACTGTCACCACCGTCATTCCTCCCTCGCCGTGTCTCCAGTAAGCCGCTGCTTCTTTAGTTTTAATTTCTAAGATTCTGGCTTCTGAGTTGATTTTTTGTACTAGATTCTGAATTGGGATTGTGTTCTGAGTTGGGTTGTTCCTTAATGTGAGTCTGAATTTAATTTGAATTGTTTCACTTAGTTTTTCTGTTTCTGGATTTGGAGGTTGAGTTGTCTGTAACTCTGTATTCTGAGTTTTTGTTGTTGAAAAGCATTGAATTTGTTGAATCTAGTTAGGGTTTGGTTAGTTATAAGAGGCTTGTTGCACAATAAGAAATTTCATCAATGTGTTATTCAATTGAATTGTATATTGGCAGCCCAAAAAGGGATAATTGAATTGTATAAGAGAATTGATGTTGAATAATTAGCCTTGGCTTGACAATGTTGCTTGCAAGATCTTTAATTTTTTGCAGCTTGAGTGGAAATTCTGCCTCAGTTAGTTGTTTTAAAGTTATCAATAAATTTAACTCAATCTGAATATTATCAATGAACTTTTCATCTTCAATTTTTTTTATATCTTAAATTCTATTAAAATTTTTTTACTTAAAAATTCATGAATTTTAATGAATTTAAATATATAAAATTATATATTAAATTTTTAATAATTTTATTTAATATTAATTAAACCGGTTGAACCCGATTGAATCCCGGTCGAACCACTGAACCAGTGAACCAGTCGCCTCACCGGTTCATTGATCGGTCCGGTTTTCGCAACCTTGGTTGAATCTCAAATTGAAGAGTTGCTTTGGGCAGAATTGTTGGAGGAGAACCGGATTCACCATAAGCTAGCTCAGGTGGGATGGTTGAAAAGGCATTTTCACCTTTCTTCATGCTTCTAATACCTTGATCCCATCCTTTAATTACTTGCCCTACATATTTCAAAGTGTCACTTAGAAATATATTAAATGATGACTAGAGGTGCGTCTCATAAATGTGCATCTATTTGGTGCACTTTAGTATCAGTTGCACAAAGTTGATTTCAAATTAACAATAAAAACAACACAAAATCTATCAGACAATCATGCATTGCTAACAGCTAAATCAGTTCATAAACCAATCAAGCAGTCACTCTTTCAAATTCCGAAACTTTCAATGACAACACCAAAAATCCTAACAAAATCAACAAAGATTAAAGCAAGCACATCACTCACCTTGTCCAAGTGTGAACGTGAAAGGGGTTCCCCTATCTCTGTTGGAATTAAACTTGGTGCCATCAAGCAGAGTCCCTGTATAGTGAACTGCCAATAAATAAGTAAATAAACCAAACAACAATAATAAGTAAATTTTATAAACGCACTACTACTACTACTACTACTACTACTACTACTACTACTACTACTACTACTACTACTACTACTACTACTACTATTTCAATTATTATTTCAAAAATAAATTTGATCTTCACTAAGAAAAGAACGTAACTAAAAACAAATCCAATCGAAGCAAACAAAAAAGGAAGTGAAAGAGAGAGATATTCATACCATGGACTTCATCACCGACTTCATGATTCTCCCATCCTTCACCTTCTTGCGGGATTCTACCGCCGATTCGGTCGGAAGCTTCGAGAATTAAGAGGTTGTGGATGCTGTTCTCAGCTAGCAACTTCGTGGGGTTCTTGGCGACGGAGAGATCTGTTCGGTGACAGCAACGGAGAGGTGCTTGGTGACAGCGTAGTCTTCTTGGTGACATGGAACGCGCCACCACTACGGATTGCGTGAGAAGGATGGTGGGGAAGGAGAAGGGCGCCGTGGATGGAGGAGGAGGGAAGGACGCGCTACGGTCTACGACTCTACGAATAGAGGGAGGGAGGCGCTATGGAGGAGAATAGAGATTCTAAGAATAGGGGTTAGGGATTGAGGGAGGGACTGAGGGAGGCGTTGCGTGAGTGAGTTTCACTTAGGGTTAGGGGTTTTGTTATTAGGTTATTAGGAGTGTTAGGGATTTGATAAAAGAACCAAAGCTTTTTTTTTATATCCGAATGAAAGTTTGTTTTTTGGAACTTTTTGGCCACGCTTTAAAACATCACTATAACAAAACCATGTCGCCACGCTTTAAAAGTGTGCCTGTTTGCGTGGCAAAATCTTTAATTAATTCCAACCCTCATAAAAGTGTGACCATTGACCCGTTTTGCCATACAAAAAAATGTGACCGAATCTCTAATCAATCCCCATTCTCGTAAAAATATGGTCATTGACTTTTTTGGCCACGCTTGTAAAGCGTGACAAGAAAAAAATATGGCCACATGTCTATTTTCTTGTAGCGTATGAGCATAATACTATCAAGCCTTGTACTATCGTACATAATACTTTTTTACTTCATATTAAATGGAACCTCATACGAAGGTGTTTATAGTTGTTTTAAGATGAGAATGAAACCCAAACTTTGGTATATGTCATGTTGCTCTATCGAAAAGAATTTGATATATTTTTTACTAACAGTAGTTACAAACTTTGACATTGAATCGTAGCATAAAAAAAATAACTTTAGACATCTTAATTATATATATGCACACCGGGGACTTATTCTTGAGAAAAAAATATTATTAGAAGATAACATATATATATATAATTAAATGCATCATACATTCATATGGCTACGCTGCGAAGAACAACGGTTTCAATAGTGAGACCAAGACCAACGCCAAAAAGTACACCCCAATCAAGTCCTTCTCCGGTAGTTTTAAGTCCTTCTTCAAGGGACTTCTTCCTCATCAAATCCATAATAAAAAAATACACATGCACTTGACATGTTACCATAATTGCTAAGTACATCTCTAGTGGCTTTCATCTTCTCTGGCTTTAAGTTCACTTTTTGTTCAATCTGGTCCAGAATTGCACGTCCACCAGGGTGTGCAATCCAAAATATTGAGTTATAATCAGATATACCCAATGGATCAAAAGCTTTACTAAGTGCGTCGTTGATGTTTTGTGAAATAATATTAGGAACACTTTTATTAAGATAGAATGTAAGCTCGACTTCACGAAGGAGACCACCGATGGCTCCTTGGCTATTAGGGATAAGTTTTTGATCAGTTGAAACAAGCTCAAAGATAGGCTTCTCAACCTGTGGAACATGATCAGAACCAATGATAATCGCAGCAGCTCCATCAGAAAACAATGCTTGCGCTACAAGACTATCTATGTCTGTCTCACTAGGACCATGAAAAATAATTGATGTATTCTCAGAACAAACAATAAGCACACGGGCATCCTTGTTGTTTTCGGCCAAGTCCTTAGCCAAACGAAGGACCATGCCACCGGTGAAACAGCCTTGGTGGTACATCATGTATCTCTTGACGCATGGGTCGAGGCCTAAGAGTACGATAAGTTCGTAATCAACACCAGGTAACGCAACACCACTGGTGGTGCAGAGGATCAAATGTGTGATCTTAGACTTTGGCTGGCCCCCATTCTTTGATGCCCTTAGTTGTAGCCTCTTTTCCAAGCCTTGGTACTTCTCTGATCAGCATATCTTCCCTTGCATCTAACGACGATGCCTTGTATGCGCACATGTTAGGATTCTCTTTCAATATCTCTTCTGTTAAGTACATATGTTTGTTCTTGATCATTATTTTCTCACCTAAAAATGATATGTACTTCAAATCCATCAATACCCTAGATATGTTAAAAAAATTATCTACTTATATACTAAAAAAAGACTTAGATTTTGGCATTTTAAATTCGGATCAGCACAAGTTATTAGCCAAATACAAAAATTATGTCACTTATACAAGAAGTATTTTTTTTCTATTTTCAAATATTTTTATTCGTGAAAGTAAACAATGAATTTTACTTGATAAATATTGTAACACCCTACCATACAGAGTCTTATGCTTAAGTCATAAGACAGAGATGGCAAGGTATTACGACCTCTAAAACAAAAATTTAGTACGTATAGTAGTATGAATAATTGATTATAACTAGGAGCCTTTGTAGAAAAAGGGGTAAACAAAAACCGTAACTCGAAAACGCAACACTCTGATCGATAACGTAACAAACAGGGACAAGCTAACGCAAGATCATATATATACAAAAGAGTGTCAAAAATAGGAATATCAAGACTCAAAATCCGGTTGCGAAGATAACCGGTCCGAGCATAGCAATATATACATATAATAAAATAAGGAAACCCCAAAGGAAACCCAAAAGGACACAAATACAGAAAACCTATTCTCCAAAAATCCCCTCTAGAAGGAGTCATCACAGTTTGTATTATTTAATGGAGATAAAAGTATCTAAACAAGATATATAAACCAAAACAGAGCCCCGAGAACAAAGATCTTCGCTAATCCAGAAGTCTCCAGCATGCCTCAACGAGAAGCCTCGCGTCCTGCATCTGAAAACCACAAAATCCGCATGGGTGAGAACCAGAGGTCCCCAGCACGGTAACAGCTTCCACATATATAATACATAATAATAGAGGAAAGCCAAAGGCAATCCTAGAACTTCCTCCAGATAATATCAAAGCTTATAAACAAGCTAAACCATATAAGGGTATCTGACTAAAGATTCTTCAGTCTAACTAATACTTCCCTTTCCAATTCCTTCAAACCTCCCAACCACCAGCAGGAGTATATAATAGCAAACACAATTATATCAGACAAAGAATATACAAATAGGAGCAGTTAAGACATTTAGACAATTAGCAAGTAATATGCAGTCAAATAGGCAATCTCAAACAATTCACATAGTATGCATATGATGAATGCCTGTCCCTAGTGGCTGATGATATCATCTGTCGGTTATAGAGCCAACCCGACAAGTCCTGGTAGCTAACCATTGGACTGTCCCTCTGTCGCGCATCCCCAACTCGAGTTATACTCGTTATAAACTTGATCATAAACATGATCCATATCTATCACCCTCACTGGTGAATATTTCGGGGGCGAGCTCATCCGGGTCTTTCACAGTGCCCGGCCACACTTACGACATAGGGTCAACAGAGTCTCGAGCCTCCACCTGGAGCACGTGGTGGCTAGCCACTGCTTCCTCCCAGGGATCTCGTGCCTCTGATAGTGGAAGTGCAAATCTCAATTATCAATAATTCAGCATAAGCATGCATAAATTCTCATCCATGGATCAACATCCATATCAGCCATCCGGCTCACGGTTCAGTCCAGAACCAGCCAATATTCATATTATACACAGCCTTTCCGGCTCACGGTTAAATCCATAACCAGCCGTTTCATTAGCAATTACAGCCTTTCGGCCCATGGCTTAACAAGCACTTCCACCACCATCCTCCGCATCTCACATAATCATCTTGATCCTCATTGATCATTCATTTTTCCCTTGCTTCACTCGCAAGTTACCTCATTCACTAGCCCCTTTTTAATAGCTAGGCATGTCATAATGATTTAAGACATAAATGGTGAGATCGGAGGCTTAGAAGTATGAGATTTGGCTTTTAAAACTCAAAAATCAACTTTGGGATGAAAACAGGGCCACGCGTACGCGCACTCCACGCGTACGCGTGGATGGCCTCAAAAACTCATCGACGCGCAAGCGTCATGCACGCTAACGCGTGGATTAAAGATTTGCCAATCGACGCGCACGCGCCAACCACGCGTACGCGCGGGTGTTCTCGTGCCCCAGGCACAACACTGGCACAGTTCTGGCATAACTCTCTGGAAAATGGCTGGGCATTGGGTACAGCACAATCGGCGCGCCCGCGCACATCACGCGCACGCGTGGATGGCGCTTTCTGGAAGATCGGCGCGTACGCGCCAGGTACGCCCACGCGCAAGGGGTCATTCTGCTAAAAATTTTCTAAGTTAAAAGCTGCAGAATTCACAGATTTAAACCCCAATCTTCCAACGGACATAACTTCCTCATTTTAAATCGTCTTTCACCCGTTCTTTGAACGGCATGGACATCCCGGATCCAATTTCATTTCTAAACAGATTTGGTACAAAACGGAGATCCGTAGTCCAAGTTATGTCCCGCCAAAGTGTGCCCAAAAACCATATTTTCATACAAAACCACAAAGTGCCAATTTCAAAACAAGCCATTTCCAACTCTTTTCAAAACCAATCAAAACATGCCAAGTTCATCCCGTTTCTTTGAAATCAATCAAAATATATCAAATTCAACATCAAGCCTCCTCAACTCACACATTGACACATTACCACAAATTACCAAAATCACTATCTCATCATTTTACCCCACTTCACCCAAGTGGCTCAAACTCAAACACATTGACATATCATATACTATTCCTCATGCCGATTCTCAACAACACCAATTCCAATAAATTATTATTGTACACAATCAACATCATACTCACCATCAACATGGTTCAACCCACAATTCAACCATAACCAGTCATCAAGTATATATATCACAACATGCATATTTCTCATACATCATACCACTAAGGCATTAATAATCATCATCACATATATGACCACATCATATATCTCAATCATTCAACAACATCAACAATTCAATGCCTATCTTAGGGCCTCTAGCCTAAGTATTTCCTACCACATTACATATTAGATACGGGAAACTGAAACCATACCTTAGCCGATTTTCCCAAGCTCCCCCGGAGCACTTCCAAACCACTTATCCACAAGCTCTCAAGGCCTCAACACCTCCAAGAACAGATTTTTCACCACCAAACCCTTTCCAACCTTTTCAAAGTCACCAATCAAGCTCCAATACCCACACATACACAACCTAAGCCACAACCATCATACTCATACACAACATCTCAAAACCCAAACATCATAGAACAACAAAATCACACTAGGGTTGAGAATCTTACCACACCCAAGGTCCAAGGAGACAAGATTAACCTTCTCCTTCAAGAAAGTTGGGTCCTATAACATCAAAGAACCCAAAATCTCAACATTTTACCCATGAAACTCGAAAATAAGGGCTGGAATTTCGAACAGAAACACGTGACTTACCTCAAGATTAGTTGTATGGGTTTTGTAGAGCTCTCCGCGGTGAACGCGTGGCCGCAAACGGAGCGACAATCGGAGCTCTAGATCAAAAGTTATGGTGGTTTGAAGATCAAGTGAGAGATAGAACTTGAGAGAGAGTTCTTCCCTTCCCCTCCACCATTTCAGCGTGTTTGAGTGTATTGTGAGGAGAGAGAGTGCTGAAAACTAGGGTTTTGGTTTAGTTATGTTGGGCCAAGGGCCCACTTTGGGTCCGGTTGGTCCGGTTTGGCCCGTTCGGTCCAATCTTGGTCCGATTTCTATAAAATTGGTACCGAAATTCTCGTCCCAATCTCCTCTATCACATTTAGCCATAAAAATAACATTTTTGGCTTTCTAGAATAAATTCTCATTTATGGGTTAATTAGTCGTTAATTAACCGGGTCTTACATTCTACCCACCTAATTGGGAATTTTGCCCACAAAATTCAAATCAAATTACCTGAGAATAAGTGCGGATAATCCGTACGCATCTCCGACTCAAGTTCCCAAGTGTGTTCCTCAACACCGCCTCGACTCCATGCCACTTTGACTAATGAAACCTCTTTTCCACGCAACCGTTTGATACTAGTATCATCGATTCTGACTGGAGCCACTGGAAGCGTCATATCTTCCCTTAACTGAACCAATTCGGGTTCTAACACATGGCTAGCATCAGGAGTGTACTTCCAAAGCTGCGACACGTGAAACACATCATGCAGGTTCAAAAGATGAGGTGGTAGAGCCACCCGATACGCCACCGGTCCAATCCTCTCCAGGATCTGAAATGGACCAATGTATCGAGGATTCAACTTCTTTGCTTTAATCGCTCTACCTACTCCTGTGGTCGGAGTAACCTTAAGGAAAACATGATCTCCTGCCTCAAATTCCAAGGGCTTCCGCCTCTGATCGGCGTAACTCTTCTAACGACTCTGCGCCGTAAGCATCCTATCTCGGATTTTCTTGACTTGTTCAGTGGTCTCAGCTATCATCTCTGGCCCCAACAAGCCTTTCTCTCCAGCTTCATACCAACATAGAGGAGATTGACATTTCCTCCCATACAATGTCTCATACGGAGCCATTCCGATGCTCGCATGGTAACTATTATTGTATGCAAACTCCACTAACGGCATATACCGATCCCAACTCGCCGGTTGGTCCAAAACATAAGCTCTCAACATATCCTCTAGTGTTTGGATCGTCCTCTCGGATTGACCATCTGTTTGAGGATGGTAAGCTGTACTCAAGCTTAATCGGGTTCCAAAAGCTTTCTGAAATACACCCCAGAATCTCGAAGTAAAACGAGGATCTCTATCAGAGATTATAGTAGCAGGTACACCATGAAGTCTCACAATTTCCTTTATGTATAACCGTGCTAACTCCTCAAGGGTGTAAGTCATCCGAATGGGCAAAAAGTGAGCTGACTTGGTCAGTCGGTCCACAATCACCCAGATAGCATCAAAACCAGTCCTAGTCCTTGGCAATCCCGACACAAAGTCCATTGCAATACTTTCCCACTTCCATTGCGGAACCTCTAAGGGTTGCAACATCCCGGAAGGTCTTTGATGTTCAATCTTTACCTTTTGACAAGTTAAGCACTTTGAAACATATTCCGCCACATCATTCTTCATACCCGGCCACCAAAACATCGCCTTTAAATCATGGTACATCTTAGTACTTCCCGGGTGAATGGAGAATCCGCTTTTGTGTGCCTCCTTTAAGATATCTTGCCTCAAAGTGCCAACATCCGGCATAATGATCCTACCCTTGAATCTCCATAACCCATCTTTTTCTTCCGACACTCTCCACTGTTTTCCTTGCTCGATAGCCGGTAACACCTTCCATAACGCTTCATCATTTTCATGAGCCTTTAGGAGTTTGGACTTAAAGTCACTCGAGATTTCTAATCGGCTCAAACACAAGGTTCCAGATACTTCTCGAGCACCAATTTTTAGACTCTCGAATCCCTTGAGCAACTTCTCCTCTTGAAGCATCATCCAAGACGCATATAACGACTTTCGACTTAACGCATCCGCCACTATATTCGCCTTTCCAGGATGGTAATTTAACTCAAAGTCGTAGTCCTTCAACAATTCCATCCACCTTCTCTGCCTCATATTAAGCTCTTTCTGATCAAAGAGATACTTCAAGCTCTTATGATCAGAGAAAACTTGGAACTTAACCCCATAGAGATAATGCCTCCACACCTTCAAGGCAAACACAACCGCAGCGAGTTCCAAATTGTGCGTAGGGTAACTAACTTCATGAGGTCTCAACTGTCGTGAGGCATACGCCACCACATTATGGTGCTGCATCAGCACGCACCCTAGACCCTTCAATGAGGCGTCACAATACACCTCAAATGGCTCATTCGGCTCAGGTAACACTAACACAGGTGCAGTGGTCAACTTTTTCTTCAATGTCTGAAAGCTCTCCTCGCACTCAGGAGTCCAAACAAACGGAGTGTCTTTGCGAGTTAACTTTGTCAACGGCAAAGCTAATTGCGAAAAGCCTTTGATGAACCTTCGGTAATAGCCAGCTAAACCCAGAAAACTCCTTATCTCAGTTACTGTGGTTGGTTGCTTCCAATCCATCACAGCCTCCACCTTAGTTGGATCTACGGCTATTCCCTTCTTACTCACCACGTGACCCAAAAACTTTACCTCACTCTTCCAAAACTCACACTTAGACAGTTTCGAATAGAGTTTCTTCTCCTTTAAAATCTACAACACGGTCCGCAAGTGTTCCGCATGCTCTTCTTCAGTCTTGGAGTAAATTAGTATATCGTCAATGAAGACAACAACGAATTTATCCAGAAACGGACGGAATACTCTATTCATGTAATCCATAAACACTACAGGAGCGTTCGTCAAACCAAAAGACATTACAGTATACTCGTAATGACCATAACGAGTCCTGAAAGCGGTCTTAGGGATATCCTCACCCTTCACCCTTATCTGGTGATAATCGGATCCCAAATCGATCTTGGAGAAAACCCCAGCTCCTTGTAACTGATCCATGAGATCATCAATCCTCGGCAATGGGTACTTATTCTTTATGGTGACCTTGTTCAGCTGCCTGTAATCCACGCAGAGTCGCATACTTCCATCTTTCTTCTTTACCAGTAACACTGGAGCACCCCACGGGGATACACTTGGTCGAATAAAGTTCTTACCCAACAATTCCTCTAACTGAGACTTTAGCTCGGCCATCTCTAACGGTGACATCCTATAAGGAGCACTTGAGATTGGTCCCGCCCCAGGCACCAATTCAATAGCAAACTCGACCTCTCGGTTAGGTGGAAATTCCTCAATATCATCGGGAAACACTTCCGGAAACTCACACACTACCGGAATCTGATCTAACCTTTGATCATCACCCGAAACACCCGCGGTTAACAACAGGATACCCTGACATTCGGTTCCAGAACAGTTCACCATCATTGAATTCAAGTAATAATTATTCACCACAACCGGCCCTTCTGTATCCTCCGGCATAAAGTACACCGACTTGGTAGAACAATCAAGCAGGACATGGTTTTCGGATAACCAGTCCAATCCCAAGATAAGATCAAGACCGATCATCGGTAAGCAGATTAGATTATGGACAAAATCACACTGCTTGAACCTAAACGAAACTTTCGGGCATCCTAGTCTAGTTACCATGGCTTCATGGGTAGCATTATACACTTTTAAGTCATAACCTAAGGTTACGATCTTCAATCCTAATTCATGGGCTTTCTCAAATGCAATAAATGAATGCGATGTTCCCGAATCAAATAAAGCATTTAAAGTTTGACCAGCCATTTCACAGTTACCTCGAATGAGTGTCTCAGATCCTTCTGCACCCATAGCTGAGGTGATGAACACCCGACCAGTCTGTTGTGCTTTCCCAGCACCTTGCTTTTGCTTCTCTGGACAACTTGCGGCTTTATGCCCCGCCTTTCCACAATTGTAGCACAAACCCCATCCGGCCTTGCATGGTACTCCCGGATGGTGACTTCCACACCTAGTACAAGCTTGATCATTCTGAGGCTGCTTCCCAAACCTTTTCCCTTGGGAGTTTTTGTTGTTGGGCCTCCTAAAAGAACCTCCCCTCTTGAAGGGTGGACCTCTAGGTGCAAAGCTCTTCCCTCGGTTCTGTGGAAATGATCCTTTGTGACTTCCTTTCTCAACGACTGCCCTCTTCACACACTCTTCAGCAACCCTACACTTGTTCACCAATTCGGAGAAAGTCCTAATCTCCATTGGTCCCACTGAACTGAAAATATCGCTCCAGAGTCCTCCTTCGTACTTAACACACTTCCATTCCTCATATTCCACCGGAGTCCCTTGACACATACGAGAGAATCTGAACAGCTCCTCAAACTTGTCAGTATACTCAGATACGGACATAGCACCCTGCTTTAGCTGCAACAATTCAAGCTCATTGGCTGTCCTAGCAGAAGTCGGAAAGTACTTCTTATAGAACTCCTCTTGGAAGACATCCCAGGTGATATAGTCATCACCCTGCTGCAGGAGGCGTCGGATACCCTGCCACCAATGCGACACTTCACCAGTGAGCAAATAGGTAGCAAACTCAACATGCTGTCCTTCAGGCACCACCTGCGCTTGCAGTGCTCGTTCCATAGCCTGAAACTATGTATCGGCCTCAGTCGGGCTAGTAGTTCCCTTGAACTTCGGGGGATTAACCTTCAAAAAGTTTGCCAGTGTCATCGGGCCTTGAACTCCACCTCCGTCATTACCATGGTTATTCATCTATTGACCAAGAGCCTCAGCAGTGGCTTGCATAGCAGCAGCCATATTCTCCAACGCAGTCATAAAGTTCACCGGGTCATTAGGGTTATTATCCGGTGCAAGAGCATTCGTACGACCTCTCACACTACCTCTACCGCGTCCACGAGGCGCCATCTGGTTCCTATACACACCCAACAATCGATATTAAGTTGATCAGTCTCAATATCGGAAGTCTAGTGCTTCAAAGTCCCAAATGCATACTCATGAACGTTTATGCCCATTATATCAAGCTGATATACTAACAGCACATAACACACATACAGAGAATGCACAGAAGCATAGTCAGTCCATTCCTCAGGCTCTACAGGAACGAACTGCTCTGATACCATAATGTAACACCCTACCATACAGAGTCTTATGCTTAAGTCATAAGACAGAGATGGCAAGGTATTACGACCTCTAAAACAAAAATTTAGTACGTATAGTAGTATGAATAATTGATTATAACTAGGAGCCTTTGTAGAAAAAGGGGTAAACAAAAACCGTAACTCGAAAACGCAACACTCTGATCGATAACGTAACAAACAGGGACAAGCTAACGCAAGATCATATATATACAAAAGAGTGTCAAAAATAGGAATATCAAGACTCAAAATCCGGTTGCGAAGATAACCGGTCCGAGCATAGCAATATATACATATAATAAAATAAGGAAACCCCAAAGGAAACCCAAAAGGACACAAATACAGAAAACCTATTCTCCAAAAATCCCCTCTAGAAGGAGTCATCACAGTTTGTATTATTTAATGGAGATAAAAGTATCTAAACAAGATATATAAACCAAAACAGAGCCCCGAGAACAAAGATCTTCGCTAATCCAGAAGTCTCCAGCATGCCTCAACGAGAAGCCTCGCGTCCTGCATCTGAAAACCACAAAATCCGCATGGGTGAGAACCAGAGGTCCCCAGCACGGTAACAGCTTCCACATATATAATACATAATAATAGAGGAAAGCCAAAGGCAATCCTAGAACTTCCTCCAGATAATATCAAAGCTTATAAACAAGCTAAACCATATAAGGGTATCTGACTAAAGATTCTTCAGTCTAACTAATACTTCCCTTTCCAATTCCTTCAAACCTCCCAACCACCAGCAGGAGTATATAATAGCAAACACAATTATATCAGACAAAGAATATACAAATAGGAGCAGTTAAGACATTTAGACAATTAGCAAGTAATATGCAGTCAAATAGGCAATCTCAAACAATTCACATAGTATGCATATGATGAATGCCTGTCCCTAGTGGCTGATGATATCATCTGTCGGTTATAGAGCCAACCCGACAAGTCCTGGTAGCTAACCATTGGACTGTCCCTCTGTCGCGCATCCCCAACTCGAGTTATACTCGTTATAAACTTGATCATAAACATGATCCATATCTATCACCCTCACTGGTGAATATTTCGGGGGCGAGCTCATCCGGGTCTTTCACAGTGCCCGGCCACACTTACGACATAGGGTCAACAGAGTCTCGAGCCTCCACCTGGAGCACGTGGTAGCTAGCCACTGCTTCCTCCCAGGGATCTCGTGCCTCTGATAGTGGAAGTGCAAATCTCAATTATCAATAATTCAGCATAAGCATGCATAAATTCTCATCCATGGATCAACATCCATATCAGCCATCCGGCTCACGGTTCAGTCCAGAACCAGCCAATATTCATATTATACACAGCCTTTCCGGCTCACGGTTAAATCCATAACCAGCCGTTTCATTAGCAATTACAGCCTTTCGGCCCATGGCTTAACAAGCACTTCCACCACCATCCTCCGCATCTCACATAATCATCTTGATCCTCATTGATCATTCATTTTTCCCTTGCTTCACTCGCAAGTTACCTCATTCACTAGCCCCTTTTTAATAGCTAGGCATGTCATAATGATTTAAGACATAAATGGTGAGATCGGAGGCTTAGAAGTATGAGATTTGGCTTTTAAAACTCAAAAATCAACTTTGGGATGAAAACAGGGCCACGCGTACGCGCACTCCACGCGTACGCGTGGATGGCCTCAAAAACTCATCGACGCGCAAGCGTCATGCACGCTAACGCGTGGATTAAAGATTTGCCAATCGACGCGCACGCGCCAACCACGCGTACGCGCGGGTGTTCTCGTGCCCCAGGCACAACACTGGCACAGTTCTGGCATAACTCTCTGGAAAATGGCTGGGCATTGGGTACAGCACAATCGGCGCGCCCGCGCACATCACGCGCACGCGTGGATGGCGCTTTCTGGAAGATCGGCGCGTACGCGCCAGGTACGCCCACGCGCAAGGGGTCATTCTGCTAAAAATTTTCTAAGTTAAAAGCTGCAGAATTCACAGATTTAAACCCCAATCTTCCAACGGACATAACTTCCTCATTTTAAATCGTCTTTCACCCGTTCTTTGAACGGCATGGACATCCCGGATCCAATTTCATTTCTAAACAGATTTGGTACAAAACGGAGATCCGTAGTCCAAGTTATGTCCCGCCAAAGTGTGCCCAAAAACCATATTTTCATACAAAACCACAAAGTGCCAATTTCAAAACAAGCCATTTCCAACTCTTTTCAAAACCAATCAAAACATGCCAAGTTCATCCCGTTTCTTTGAAATCAATCAAAATATATCAAATTCAACATCAAGCCTCCTCAACTCACACATTGACACATTACCACAAATTACCAAAATCACTATCTCATCATTTTACCCCACTTCACCCAAGTGGCTCAAACTCAAACACATTGACATATCATATACTATTCCTCATGCCGATTCTCAACAACACCAATTCCAATAAATTATTATTGTACACAATCAACATCATACTCACCATCAACATGGTTCAACCCACAATTCAACCATAACCAGTCATCAAGTATATATATCACAACATGCATATTTCTCATACATCATACCACTAAGGCATTAATAATCATCATCACATATATGACCACATCATATATCTCAATCATTCAACAACATCAACAATTCAATGCCTATCTTAGGGCCTCTAGCCTAAGTATTTCCTACCACATTACATATTAGATACGGGAAACTGAAACCATACCTTAGCCGATTTTCCCAAGCTCCCCCGGAGCACTTCCAAACCACTTATCCACAAGCTCTCAAGGCCTCAACACCTCCAAGAACAGATTTTTCACCACCAAACCCTTTCCAAGCTTTTCAAAGTCACCAATCAAGCTCCAATACCCACACATACACAACCTAAGCCACAACCATCATACTCATACACAACATCTCAAAACCCAAACATCATAGAACAACAAAATCACACTAGGGTTGAGAATCTTACCACACCCAAGGTCCAAGGAGACAAGATTAACCTTCTCCTTCAAGAAAGTTGGGTCCTATAACATCAAAGAACCCAAAATCTCAACATTTTACCCATGAAACTCGAAAATAAGGGCTGGAATTTCGACAGAAACACGTGACTTACCTCAAGATTAGTTGTATGGGTTTTGTAGAGCTCTCCGCGGTGAACGCGTGGCCGCAAACGGAGCGACAATCGGAGCTCTAGATCAAAAGTTATGGTGGTTTGAAGATCAAGTGAGAGATAGAACTTGAGAGAGAGTTCTTCCCTTCCCCTCCACCATTTCAGCGTGTTTGAGTGTATTGTGAGGAGAGAGAGTGCTGAAAACTAGGGTTTTGGTTTAGTTATGTTGGGCCAAGGGCCCACTTTGGGTCCGGTTGGTCCGGTTTGGCCCGTTCGGTCCAATCTTGGTCCGATTTCTATAAAATTGGTACCGAAATTCTCGTCCCAATCTCCTCTATCACATTTAGCCATAAAAATAACATTTTTGGCTTTCTAGAATAAATTCTCATTTATGGGTTAATTAGTCGTTAATTAACCGGGTCTTACAAATATTATATAAAAAAAATTAAAATGCTTAATGAGAATACATACAAATACGTTGAAACTTCTTTTTGAGTTCGATAATGTGCTCGCTATTGGTTACTCTAAAATAATAATCTGCATATGTATTTTGATCAACACAATTTGATGGATTTGCTATGCCAATCGCCAATACATTTGCAGGGCCTTCTGTCCTTTGAACCTTGCGGATCTCACTCACGACAACCATATTTTCTTAGCTGTGTTGTTTGGGTCGGAATAGCAAAGCTTAGATATGTTCTCTGGGATGGCAAAGCTTATCTTTGTAATAACAAAGATATTTGGATGAATATTTAGGCATGGGAGAGGGGGATATTTATATGAATGAGAGTAGGGCCATATGTGGAATGTGTTATAAAATAACTAAATAAATAAATAAAGAAGAGGTAACAAAAATTAAGAAATATAAAGGAGAGAAAGAAGTATTGCAACGTAAAAGAGAGAGAGAGAGTATTTTATTGCTTCTTGTTGTTGTGTAAAAAGCCTCAGTCTATGCCCCTATTTATACATGTGCAAGGCTTTACTTTTTCAAAATATATTAAATACAATCATCCTTGAGAATGGGCATCCACATAAGATGTGATAAAGCATTCTTATCACAACACTCCCCCTTGGATGACCATTTAGGATTATTGCCTCATTAAAACCTTACTAAAGAAAAACCCAGTGGGAAAAAACCTTAGTGAAGGAAAAAGAGTACAATATCCTTTGTGATGGGGACTACCTCATTAAAAACCTTGTCAAGAAAAATCCAATTGAAAAAAAACCTGACTAAGGAAAAAAGAGTACAGTCTCCCCCTCTTGCCGACATCATTTAATGTCTCGAAATCGGCGCATCCCAATCTCATATACCAATCTTTCAAAGGAGAATTTTGGGAGTGACTTTGTGAATAAATCTGCCAGATTGTCACTTGAACGGATCTGTTGGACATCAATTGTCCCTTGATTTTGAAGATTATGAGTGAAGAAGAATTTGAGAGAAATATGCTTTGTTCTATTGCCTTTGATGTATCCGCCTTTAAGTTGAGCAATGTGATGAGAGGAACTTTTGCGTGGTCTAGAAATTTGCGGATAAATCCTCGTTGCAAGTATAGTTTCTAAACCTTCAAAAGTCCTTTCATACAAACGTTTTGGTTGTCATAAGTAACAAACCCCTTTGAAATTGATAACCGAGTATTCAAACCTCGGGTCGTCTTCTCAAGGAATTGCAGGGAGGTATGTTCTTATTATTGGTTATGAGTTTGTAAATTGGGGGTTTTGGATCAAGGTAAAAAGTTAGTTAAGTAACAAGTAAAATAAAATAATAATAATAAAATAAACTCTTGGCAAGGTATGAGGACTGGAGGTCCTATCCCAGTTATCCTTATTAATTGTAATGAGAATTGGATTTTTCTCCCACTTTATTAACCTCTAACTATGAAGGTAAGTTAAGTGGGTGAATTAATTCTTGAAAAATTCCAATTTTCAATCAACAATGAGTTTGATAACTCAAGAGTCACCAATTATTTAACCAAAGCCAAAAGGGGAGAAATTCTACTTGAATGAAAATAATTTGGATAAACACAGAGCATTAATAAATTAAAGAGAGCAATCATAAATCTGAAATACTTCAAATTATATTAAATAAAATGTTCAAATCATAACATGGGAATTCATAAATTAAATTGGAAAAATAAATAAAAATAAAGAACCTGGGATTAAGAGCTACTCCTAAAACTAAGAGAAATCCTAAATCCTAATCCTAAGAGAGAGGAGAGAACCTCTCTCTCTAAAAACTACATCTACTCCTAAAATTGTGAATTATTGAAGCCTCCTATGAATGGATGCATTCCTCCACTTTATAGCCTCTAATATGTGTTTTATGGGCCGCAAACTGGGTCAGAAACAGTCCAGAATTCGCTGGTTTCGAATTTTGCCACGCTGGATTTCCGTCACTGCGACGCGGCCGCATGGATCACGCGGTCGCGTCGCCTAGCTTCAGGGAAACTATAACATATTATATATCAAATCAAAGCCCCAGACGTTATCTTTCCAACACAATTGGAACCGCATCGTTTGGACCTCTGTAGCTAAAGTTATAGCCATTTGAGTGCAGAGAGGTCAGGCTGGACAGCTTAGCAATTTCTCCAATCTTCTTGCATTCCTTCCACTTTTGCATGCTTTCTTCCCATCCTCCAAGCCATTCCTGCCTTATAATATCTGAAAACACTTAACACACATATCAAGGCATCTAATGGTAATAAGAGAGGATTAATAATAAGCAAATATAAGATCAAAGAAGCATATTTTCAATCAAAGCACATAATTAGGAAGGCAAATGTAAAACCATGCAAATAATATGAATAAGTGGGTAAAGAGTAGATAAAAACCACTCAATTGAGCACAAGATAAACCATAAAATAGTAGTTTATCAACCTCTCCACACTTAAACAATAGCATGTCCTCATGCTAAGCTCAAGAGAAGCTATAAAGAAATGAAGAGGAATGGTAGAATGCATGAAATGCAACCTATGAATGCAACTACATGCTAAATGCTTTTACTTACTTGGTTAAGAGTAAATAAGTTCTCCAAGAATAAATATGAACTGGATTTCACTAATTCAAATCATAAAAAATGAAGTACAAATAGACTTGTAGAAGAAAATAGCTCATGAAAGCAGGGAACAAGGAATTGAGCATCAAACCCTCACTGGTAGTGTATACACTCTAGTCACTCAAGTGTTTAAGGTTCGATTCTCTCAATTCTCTACTAACCTTGCTTTCTAAGGCTTGCTCTTCATCTAACAATCAACATAATTTTAATGCACAAATACACATATCAAGAGGTCTTTTAAGGGTTGTAATGGGGTTAGGGTTAAGGTAGGATTGTATTTGGCCAAGTGGACTAAAATCTGAATCCTTAATTAACTTAAACTTTCCACCTAACTTAAACAATCCATGTAATCACAGTACAAAATCTAACTATCCATCAACCATGTTTTCCACATATTCATGCATTCTAATTTCAAGTACAATTCATATGCATTGTTTTCAACATTTACTTTGGGGCATTTTGTCCCCTTTTTCTTATTTGCTCTTTTTCCTCTTTTTTTTTTATACATAATTTTTATTTTTCTTTTATTTTTCTCAATGCATATGATTAAATTATTGGATGCATGAATCATGTCCTAAACATTTTTTTTTCACATTTTCAGAAAATTCTAACATACTCAATTCTCAAACCAATTGTTTCCAAATTCGCTTCCCCACACTTAATTTATGAGCACTCTCACTAGTCTAAGCTAACTAAGGATTCAAATTAAGGACAATATTATTTTCCGCTTAGAGTTAATGATGTGCTAAAGTAAGGAACAAAGGGTATAATAGGCTCAAATTGGTTTGCAAAGGATAATGAAAGGTAAGGCCATATGGGTATGTAAGCTCAGTGAAACAAAGGCCTCAATCATGTAAGTGCATGCATACATCAAACCATGAAAATATAAAATCAAGCAAGACAAAGATCACAATTTTAGAGAGAAAAACACACTAAAACAAAATATTGGTTGGTAAAATGCAACCAATTCAAATAGGCTCAAAGATCTCACAGGTTTTGTGTGTTCGAGCTCTAAACCATGTTCCAATATAATATTTCTTCAAACAAGTGTAACAAAAATTTTATTCAAATTAGTGAAATACTTTAAAAGGTTTCTTGAAAAAGAAAATATTACTTTAACCAAGTGGTAAAATATGCAAAAATCAAACAAATATGCAATCAATCATGCAAATGCAACAATGAACAAACAAACAAAGAAAATAAAACAATGGTGTTGAGAAGAAGGTAACTAACCCATGGAGATCGGTGTCGACCTCCCCACACTTAAAGATTGCACCGTCCTTGGTGCATGCTAAGATGTGCAAGTGGATGGGGGGTTGTGGGTCCTCAGCTGGGGCTCTTTTTGTTCCTTTCCTTGCCGGCGGTTTGGGAGTAGCTTTCTCTTTACCCTTCTTGGTGGCCATCCTGAAAAGGGAAAAAGGAAAGTAACTTGAATTTAAAGGGATAGAGCAAGGAAGAGAGTGGGAAAGGTGGTAATCAATGCACAATAAAGAAGAATGACGTTAGCACATGGTCATGACTACATGTGAAATGGTCATCAATGGAAATATAGCAAGTGCATGTACTGACAATTAAATGCAAGATGTTATTGGCATGTTGGCAAAGGCATGAGTAGCATAGATCATGCATTTCATGTCTAAATTAGATTACCAAGTCTTTCAGACTATCAACATGTTTGTAATAACAATTATATTTAATCAATAAAACGTGAAAGGGACTTTGTGAAAAACAACATGCATTAGTAGTAGAATAATTTAAAATAGTGTTCAATGCCATACGGGCTTTTTTCATAAATATATAGCAAGCATGGTAAATAAGCTATCGAAAGTATTAAATTGAACATGCAAGCAACCCTTTAAAAAGTAATATATAATTGTCAAACCATTTTAATAATCCACAAAAATATAGAAAATAATGACCCAAATAAATTTCTAACACCCATGAAAATAATGCAATGAATGAAGTATGCAAATAAATGAAGAAAAAATAAAATGAAGGTGAAAGAAAATAAGAAAGGAAGAAGAAAGAAATAAGAAAGGATAAGAAAAATAAGGATTAGAGAAGAAAAGATAAGAAATTTGGCTGATCTGGATATTCTGTGCGCCGCTTGTGACGCGGTCGCATGAGTGACGCGGTCGCGTGGTGCGCGATAAGGTCAGGTGATGCGGACGCGTGGCCTGTTTTGTGCGATTGGCGCGAGTGCAGCCTCGTGGTCGCGCAACTCTCTGTTCGAACTCTTTTTGCCAAAATTCTGGGTGACGTGATCGCGTGGTCGACGCGATCGCGTGAGTAGCCATCCTGGGGATATGACGCGAACGGATGGGGCACGCGTTCGCGTGGTGAGGCTTGGGCTTCCAGCACGAGTCCAGCCCAACTCCAGCTCAACTTTCTGCCATACATCCTTTTTACGCCGATTTCAGGTCACGCGGCCTCGTGGGTGACGCGGTCGCATGGGAGGCTATTTTTCCAAATGACGCGGACGCGTCATCGACGCGGTCGCGTGGAGTCAATTTGTGCTAATGGCGCGCCTCCAGCCCTGTTCCTGCATAACTCTCTGTTCAATTTATTATTCTCTCATCTCCTTGCGACGCGGACGCGTCGCTGATGCGGTCGCGTCGCGTGCTCGCTTTTTTTTTTTTAAATCTGAAAAGATGCAGAATGCAGTGTTAATATGAATGTGATGAAAAACTCCAGGTTCAATATAATAAAATAAAATAAAATTTCAAAAACAAACAAAACTAAATAAAATTAAAATTGAGAAAGGAATGATTATACCATGGTGGGTTGTCTCCCACCTAGCACTTTTAGTTAAAGTCCTTAAGTTGGACATTTGGTGAGCTCCCTGTTATGGTGGCTTATGCTTGTATTCATCCAGGAATCTCCACCAATGTTTGTATCTCCAGTAACCTCCGGGGTCCCAAACTAAGCATGTAAAGCCCTTAAGAAGCTTCAAACAGATTCTTAGGCTCCCGGGGTGACAACTGCCAGAACAGATTCCAGGATCCCGAACTTTACTTTTACACCTGTTTTGTCTCGATCTGCATTTTTCCAGCCGGGTGAAAGGTGATCTGAATTCTCACTGCAGCGACCAAACAGCTTCCTAGACCCATTCAGTTGAGCTTTACACCAACCTTTGCGTTTAAACTTAAAGCTTCCAACCATAATGAACCTTGCAGGACACTTCTTACCACTGGCCATCTTCCTCTTACTCTTAATGCCACAAAGAGCTCTAAGTTGACCATCCGTCTCCAGTAGCCCATATTCAAGTGGGATTAGAAAGCTATGTGATATGAATTTTACCCACTTGAATGTTGTGAAGGATGATGGCAACTTAGGGGGAGGTATTTTTAATGAAATTGCAAGTTCCACTCCCTTGTGCTCTTCTCTGATAATTACCACCTCTTTGCAAACTTCTTCAATTTCAACCTCTTCCTCTTGGTAGCTCTCTTCCAATTTAATCTCCTCTTCATTGCTTTTCAAGGGCATGGGAGGTTGTGCTTCTTCTTCTTGAATCTCCATCTCTTGATCAACCTCTTCCAAGTCTTCAACTATGATATGCTTTGGAGGTTGTACACCCTCCTCAGCATCAATTTCAACCGTCTTGGAATGAGGCTCTATGTCTTGACTTTCCCATGGAGGTTCTGCATCTCCTAAGTCTTCAACCAACTCTTCTTCTTAAACAATGGCAGCTTCTTCTACTTGTTCTAGTATGAATTCATGCTCTGTCTTGTCCACTAGAGCCTCTAGTATCTCCTTCATGCTACGCTCTTCGTTAGACTGTTCACATGGGGCTGTGGCTGACCCTTGTATATTTGAGCATCTAGAAGCCCATTGAATTAATGCTTGCTCCAGTTGTTGAACGGTTGCCTGAAATTTAATTACTGTTTCCCTTAGGCGATCCTCTGCTTCTCGGGTTGCCGGACTTGGACATGCTACAAAAGAAAGTGGTGGTGGTTGGAAGTGATTGGATTAGAATTGGGGTGGTTCTATATATGGTTCATATGGCTCATAAGGTGGTTGGTATGGTGGTTGAGGGTTAGGGTCATATGGAGGTGAATGGTGGTAGTTGGCTTGTGAGTGTGGTAGTTCAAAGTTGTGTTGAGGAAAGGGTTCATAGGCATATGGTGGTGGTTGTTGATAGTCCATTGGAGGTGGTTGTTGCCATGAGAGTTGATCAAATCCTTGTGGCTCCTCCCATCTTTGATTGTTCCAACCTTGATGCCTGTTCTCATTGTAATTTCTTCTTCTTGCAACATAATTGTAACCAGACTCATAGCCAAAGGGGTGAGAGTTCATAGTAGAAAATAAAAAAATAAAAACAAAAATAAAAAAATTTAAATTAAAAGGTTATTTAAATTTTGAATTTGAAAATTAAATTTTGAAATTTGAATTTTAAATTTTTGAAATTTGAAATTTTTGAAATTTGAAATTTGATTTTTGAAATAAGATAAGATAAGATAAAAATTTTAAAAATAAAAATCTGAATTTTTTTTCTCGAAAAAAAATTAATTAAAAATATTTTTGAATTTAATGAGGAAAGAGAAAAACAATAAAATGACACCAAATTTCAAATTTTTAGATCAAAACGAAGAACAGCTTGAAGGTCAAGATGAACGTGAAGAACAACTTGAAGATCAAGATGAACACTAAGAACAAATTTTTGAAAATTTTTTTTAATAACTAAATAAAAACAAATAACCTCTTAACTTAAGAAAAAAGCAAAAATAAAAACAAAAATAAAAACAAATAAACAAGCAAAAATCAAAATAAAATATTTACAATAACCAATAATAAGGCACACGTTTGCAATTCCCCGGCAACGGCGCCATTTTGATGAGAGGAACTTTTGCGTGGTCTAGAAATTTGCGGATAAATCCTCGTTGCAAGTATAGTTTCTAAACCTTCAAAAGTCCTTTCATACAAACGTTTTGGTTGTCACAAGTAACAAACCCCTTTGAAATTGATAACCGAGTATTCAAACCTCGGGTCGTCTTCTCAAGGAATTGCAGGGAGGTATGTTCTTATTATTGGTTATGAGTTTGTAAATTGGGGGTTTTGGATCAAGGTAAAAAGTTAGTTAAGTAACAAGTAAAATAAAATAATAATAATAAAATAAACTCTTGGCAAGGTATGAGGACTGGAGGTCCTATCCCAGTTATCCTTATCAATTGTAATGAGAATTGGATTTTTCTCCCACTTTATTAACCTCTAACTATGAAGGTAAGTTAAGTGGGTGAATTAATTCTTGAAGAATTCCAATTTTCAATCAACAATGAGTTTGATAACTCAAGAGTCACCAATTATTTAACCAAAGCCAAAAGGGGAGAAATTCTACTTGAATGAAAATAATTTGGATAAACACACGGCATTAATAAATTAAAGAGAGCAATCATAAGTCTGAAATACTTCGAATTATATTAAATAAAATATTCAAATCATAACATGGGAATTCATAAATTAAATTGGAAAAATAAATAAAAATAAAGAACCTGGGATTGAGAGCTACTCCTAAAACTAAGAGAAATCCTAAATCCTAATCCTAAGAGAGAGGAGAGAACCTCTCTCTCTAAAAACTACATCTACTCCTAAAATTGTGAATTATTGAAGCCTCCTATGAATGGATGCATTCCTCCACTTTATAGCCTCTAATATGTGTTTTCTGGGCCGCAAACTGGGTCAGAAATAGTCCAGAATTCGCTGGTTTCGAATTTTGCCACGCTGGATTTCCGTCACTGCGACGTGGCCGCATGGATCACGCGGTCGCGTCGCCTAGCGTCAAAGAAACTATAACATATTATATATCAAATTGAAGCCCCAGACGTTATCTTTCCAACGCAACTGGAACCGCATCATTTGGATCTCTGTAGCTAAAGTTATAGCCGTTTGAGTGCAGAGAGGTCAGGCTGTACAGCTTAGCAATTTCTCTAATCTTCTTGCATTCCTTCCACTTTTGCATGCTTTCTTCCCATCCTCCAAGCCATTCCTGCCTTATAATATCTGAAAACACTTAACACACATATCAATGCATCTAATGGTAATAAGAGAGGATTAATAATAAGCAAATATAAGATCAAAGAAGCATGTTTTCAATCAAAGCACATAATTAGGAAGGCAAATGTAAAACCATGCAAATAATATGAATAAGTGGGTAAAGAGTAGATAAAAACCACTCAATTGAGCACAAGATAAACCATAAAATAGTGGTTTATCACAATGCATGCTGTATTATCTTCAAACAGGACAGTTGGAGCTATCTTATGATGAATCAGTCCACATGATGACAGAATATATTGAATCAGACTCCTCAGCCAAAAACACTCGCGACTAGCTTCATGAATCGCCAGTATTTCAGCATGATTCGAGGAGGTTGCTGCTATCGTCTGTTTCGTGGACCTCCATGATATAGCTGTACCACCATATGTGAATAGGTATCCTGTTTGAGATCTCCTTTTATGTGGATCAGACAAGTATCCGGCATCTGCATAGCCAACTAGTTGTGACTTGGATCCATAGGGATAAAACAATCCCATATCAACCGTTCCATGAAGATATCGAAAAATTTGTTTGATTCCACTCCAATGTCTTCTGGTTGGAAAGGAACTATATCTTGCTAGTAAATTCACCGCGAATGATATGTCAGGTCGCGTATTATTAGCAAGATACATTAGCGCTCCAATGGCACTAAGATATGGTACTTCAGGACCAAGGATATCTTCATTCTCTTCTTTAGGACGGAATTGATCATTTTCCACATCTAAAGATCTTACAATAATTGGGGTACTTAATGGATGTGACTTATCCATATAAAATCTTTTCAAGATCTTTTCTGTGTATGTTGTTTGATGAATAAAGATCCCATTTTTTATATGCTCGATCTGCAGGCCGAGACAAAATTTAGTCTTTCCAAGATCTTTTATCTCAAACTCTTCTTTTAGAGTTTTTATAATTGTTGGAATCTCTTCAAGAGTCCCAATAATATTTAAATCATCAACGTACACAACAATAATAATGAATCCAGATGCAGTTTTCTTTATGAAAACACAGGGACAGATATCATCATTCTTGAATCCGTTTTTGGCCAGATACTCAGTAAGACGATTATACCACATTCGTCCATATTGCTTTAGACCATATAAAGATCTTTGCAATTTAACTGAGTATAACCCTTACGAATATTCACTGGATGGTTTAGATATCTTTAGTCCTTCAGGGACTTTCATATAGATATCCCGATCTAATGAGCCGTATAAGTAGGCTGTTACCACATCCATTAAATGCATATGCAATTTATAATATGCAGATAAACTGACCAAATAACGCAATGTTATCGCATCCATTACAGGGGAATACGTTTCTTCATAATCTATACCGGACCTTTGTGAAAAACCTCGTGCCACAAGTCGGGCTTTGTAGCGCACAACTTCATTTTTCTCATTTCGTTTTCTCACAAATATCCATTGGTATCCAACAGGTTTTACATCTTCAGGTGTACGGACTACAGGTCCAAAGACTTCACGTTTTGCAAGTGAGTCTAATTCAGCCTTCATGACTTCTTTCTATTTTGTCCAATCATTCCTTTGTCGACATTCTTCGACTGATCTTGGCTCAAGATCCTTACTTTCATGCATGATATTTAATGCCACATTATATGCAAATATTTCATTGACAATTGTCTTATTTCGGTCCCATTTCTCTCATGTAAAGACATAATTTATCGAGATCTCATCATTTTCACAATTTTCAGGTACCTGAACGTCTTCTATCGTTAAAATTATATAAGAATTTTGGACAACTGCAGGTGTCTTTACTGTGTCTTTTTCAACAGGAATAGTATTTACCTCTTTTCTCTTTCGAGGATTTTTATCTTTGGAACCGACAGGCCTGCTACGCTTCTGGCGTGTATTTGCTTCAGTGGCTATTTGTCCAACTGGGACATCAATTTGAATTGGGGCATTTTCCGCCCTGCCACACTTCTGGCGTGAATTTGCTTCAGTGGCTGATGACAAGTCATCTCAGCCTAGTTTCACTAGCCTTTTTCTTTTATTTTCAATTGAATTATGCACTTTCTTGAGCCATAAGCAAGCCAATTGGGTAGATTTCCATGTTTCCTTTGATTTAATCAACCATAGATGAATTAATGCAATTTCATGAGGATTTATGCTATAATTGCCACATATTATGAAAGAATGACAATCTCATGATTTTGAGCATAGCTTTGATGTGTTTGGTTGATTAATGATAGGTGAAGAAAGCTTGGAGAAAGGTTGAAGCAAGAAGGAGTGGCTAGGAGCAAAAGAGAACAAAAATTTTGAGCAAAAGTTTGCCTCAAACTTTCGGATAAGTGAAAACACACCAGGGAACAAAAAGCTTGAGCCAACGTTTGCCTCAAACTTTTTGGCAAACGTTGGCATCACAAATCAACACCCTGGAGAGAAAAAGTTTGCGCCAACGTTTGCCTCAAACTTTTTGGCAAACGTTGGCACCATCAACAACACACCCTGGAGACAAAAAGTTTGCGCCAACGTTTGCCTCAAACTTTTTGGCAAACGTTGGCGCCATGAGTGTGCATAAGGGGGCCAACGTTTGAGCAAAAGTTTGACCCCGAACTTTAGCTCAAACGTTGGTAGCAGCAAGAATGGGGTTGCTGATGTAAAAAGTTTGAGTAAAAGTTTGCCTCAAACTTTTACTCAAACTTTTACTCAAGCTTTTATAATTCCCAACCCGGTTCACTTCGGTTCTTTTTCCAACTCCAAGAGCACTCAACCAAGGCCTCTATCAACCCAATTCCATCAAGAGCAAAGGCCCAATTCAAGGCTTGAAGACCATTTGAAGAAAGTGTATAAATAGATTAGGATTTAAGTTTCTAGTAGAGCTTTCTTTTCGGTTTTGATTTGGTAGTTTGTAGAGAGCTCACTTTTACATTTTGGCATTGTTGTTTTAGAATTCAAGAGAATTGGGGAGGAGAATTGATCTCTCTTCTTCCTTGTTCTTGCTTGAGCACTCTTTACTTTTCTTGCTTCGGATCTTGGGTGGAGAATTGAAGAAATTCTGTTTCAATCTCACCTTGAGATCTTGTTTAATTTTCTGCTTAATTGAATTTCCTTTTCTGTTAATTGCTTCTTCTTCTACTTTCTCTGCAATTTACATTTCCTTTGCAATTGCTCTTGTTGGATCTAGGAAGGCATTGAGATCTAGACTTGGTTATCTAGTCTCTTGAGTCCTGAGATCTGGATTTCCATTTTCAATTTCTCTGTTTACTGCTTTTCAAGCTCTTTATATTTCTGTTTTAGATCCGATTCAACCCAAGGCATCTTCCATTCTTATGTGTGTTGAATTTTACTCTTCCTTGTTTAATTTCTGCAAATCCAATTCCCCATTCCCTTTACAATTCAAGTCATTTTACATTTCTTGCACTCTAAGATTCTGCAATTTACATTTCTTGCGTTCTAAGTTTCTGCTCTTTAATTTCTTGCTCTTTAAGATTCAGCACTTTAAATTTCAATTCTCTTTAATTTCATGCGAATTACCCATTCCCTTTACTTTCCATGTAATTTAAATTCTGCAAATCACAAATCTCCCAACCAAATCTTGATTCGCTTGACTAAATCAACCACTAAACTAAAATTGCTCAATCCTTCAATCCTGTGGGATCGACCTCACTCCCGTGAGTTATTATTACTTGATGCGACCCGGTGCACTTGCCGGTGAGTTTTGTGTCGGATTGTTTTCCGCACATCAGTGGCTACTTGTCCTACTGGGACATCAATTCGAATTGGGACATTTTCCGCTGGTATATAAGATTTGGTTATCCTCTTTGTATTGGAAAATGCATCAGGAAATTCATTTGCTATTCTTTGCAAATGTATACTCTTTTGAACTTCTAGTTTACATTGCCCTAATCGAGGATCTAAATGCATCAACGATGATGCATTCCAATTAAGTTCCTTTTCAGGAAGCTTATTCTCTCCCCCTAATGTTAGAAATTTTGATTCATCAAAATGACAATCCACAAACCGGGTTTTAAATACATCTCCCGTTTGTATCTCAAGATACCTCACTATAGAGGAAAAATCATATCCAACATATATCCCCAATTTTCTTTGGAGTCCCATTTTGGTGCGATTAGGTGGTGCAATGGGAACATATATCGCACACCCAAATATTCTTAAATGGGAAATATTTGGCTGCTGGCCAAAAGCTAATTGCATAGGAGAAAACTGATGGTAACTCGTTGGCTTCAAACGAATAAGTGCTGCGGCATGTAAAATAGCATGCCCCCAAACCGAGGTTGGGAGATTTGTTCTCATAAGCAAGGGTCTAACAATTAATTGGAGGCGTTTAATAAGTGATTCTGCTAACCCATTTTGTATGTGAACATAAGTTTCTGGATGTTCAACACTTATTCTATTAGCCATACAATAAGCATCAAAAGCTTGGTAAGTAAATTCACCAGCATTATCAAGACGAATTACTTTGATTGGATTTTCTGAAAATTGTGCTTTTAATCAAATAATTTGAGCCAGTAATCTCGCAAACGCAGGTTGCGAGAGGACAATAAGCACACATGTGACCATCTTGAAGATGCATCTATCAGGACCATAAAATATCTAAAAAATCCACATGGTGGATGAATAGGTCCACATATATCACCTTGAATCCTTTCTAGGAATTCAGGGGACTCAAATCCAACCTTTACTGGTGATGGCCTTAAAATTAACTTCCCTTGAGAACATGCAGCACAACAAAATTCACTAGTTTTAAGAATCTTCTAGTTCTTTAGTGAATGTCCATGGGAGTTTTCAATAATTCTTCTCATCATGGTTGTTCCCGGATGACCTAATCGATCGTGCCAAGTTATGAATTCATTTGGGCTAGTAAACTTCTGGTTTACAATGGCATGTGATTCAATTGCACTAATCTTGGTATAATATAACCCAGATGAAAGTGAGGGCAACTTTTCTAATATAACTTTCTTATTTGAATCATGAGTTGTGATACATAAGTACTCATGATTTCCCTCATTCATAGTCTCAATATGATATCCATTTCGGCGAATATCTTTAAAACTCAACAAGTTTCTTCAAGACTTGGTAGACAATAGTGCATTATTTATTATGAATTTTGTTTCTCCAGGAAACAAAATTATAGCTCTTCCAGAGCCTTCTATCACATTGCCCGAGCCAATAATAGTATTAACATACTCTTCTTTTGGCATAAGATGGATAAAATATATATCACTTTTAAGAATAGTGTGCGAACTTGCACTATCCGCAAGGCAAATATCTTCAGAATATGTCCTTGCCATTTTTCTTCAAATACAAATGATAATAATAATAAAATGAGTAGAAGTACATGCATAGTAAAATTATTCACATGAATACTTAACAAACACATACACATATCAAACTATTCTATCATTGATCAAATAGCCAATATTTCCTTTAGAATCCTTAAAGAAATTAGATACATCATAATGAGTGGTGGAATTTTCATCATTTGAAACAAAATTTGTTTCCTTTTCTTTGTCATCCCTTTTCAAGGATGCTTGATAAAGATCAACTAGGTGCCTTTGGGTACGATAGGTACGTGACCAATGGCCCTTTCCACCACAACTGAAGCATTTATCCTCAATTGATTTACTTTGCCCAGTGTTTCTTTCTTTATCCCACTTCTGGTGAGATTCTTTCTTGTGAACATAATTTCTTTTCCTTCCATAATTTTTCTTACTACCAAAGCATTGCCATTTACCTCTTCTGGGGTTATGATTTGCCGCATTTGCTTCAAGAAATGGGGCGGTGCCAGCAGGGCGCGCTTCATGATTTCTCAAAAGTAGCTCATTGTTGTGTTTAGCAACAAAAAGGCAATAAATTAGCTCAAAAAAGTTTTTTAAATCATTTTTCTCGATTGCTACTGCAGGAGCACATTCGAGGCATGGAAGGTCAAGAAAGTTTTTCCTAATATATCGGGCTTGAGGAAGTATCACATGATTGTACCTTTCTTTAAGGTCTTTCCACAGATCTGCAGGATCTTTTAATATGGGATATTCATATTTCAATCACACGTCAAGATGACGATGAAGAAAAATCATGGCCTTGGCTTTATCCTTCTGGGATGTATTATTTTTAGCCTTAATGGTATCTCCAAGATCCATTGAATCAAGATGGATTTTAACATCTAGTATCCATGATAAATAATTATTTTCAGATATATCAAGAGCATTATATTCAAGATGAAAGAGTTTCGACATAATAAAAATTTGTTACCTGAAGTCTTCCTAAAACTTCGTTAGAGCTTCGTGCTGATAACGTGTTATAAAATAACTAAATAAATAAATAAAGAAGAGGTAACAAAAATTAAGAAATATAAAGAAAGAGAAAGAAGTATTGCATCGTAAAAGAGAGAGAGAGTATTTTATTGCTTCTTCTTGTTGTGTAAAAAACCAGTCTATGCACCTATTTATACATGTGCAAGGTTTTATTTTTTCAAACTATATTAAATACAATTATCTTTGAAAATGAACATCCACATAAGATGTGATAAAACATTCTTGTCACAACAAAATGAAATGGACGAATTGGAACTTATATTGCAAATTCGAATAATGTCCCTCCCTGGATTCAAAAACGATGTTGACTGACTTTCATATTGTTTAATTGTTTTACTTTAAATTTTAAAGGTCATAAATACTAGATTATATAATTTGGTGGTCTTAATTAATTAGCCTTGCTTGACCAAATTAAACAATAATATAATTGACTATATTATTTTATACTACTAGCTAGTATCTTTATTTTAAAGGATTTTTTTCTTTAAAAGTACAACTTATAAATTTGTAAAACTGCGAAAACATAAATATTCCTCGATATATATATATATATATATATATATATATATATATATATATATATATATAAAATCTCAATTATCCCAATAATAAATTAATTTAGTCTATTGCATGTATTATGGTAAAAACCCACTTAAATTCCTATTCTACAGTTTTGATTTGCATCAAGGATAGATGAATGTACTATTACTATTTACTAACACGGTGGCCATATTGATATTTATATTATCATTCAGAAAAGGTGAAAACTCAGGTGAAGTCGACTTTACGTGAAATTGATACCTCAGAGCCGTTAGATTAAAATTTAGTCAAATCAGTCCAATTATCTAACGACTCTCAGATATCAACTTCACGTGAAGTCGACTGCACCTGAGTTTCCACCTTCGGAAAAACATATCACATACATTTGTTTAAGATATTCCACTATTTATGTCAACATTAGCATGCAATAATACACCCCCCCTTTAGTGTATGTAAGAGGCATAGGTCGTTATTATATTCTTCATTGCCAACTATATAAATATTATGTTGCTCTTTTCTTAATTTATATAATATACTCTCTTGTTAAGAATTATTACAGTTAAATGATGAATCAAACATAATTGAATAAAAAATAATAACTTGACAAAATTTGGATGGCCTAATTAATAACATTACATAAAATGAATGAAATAGGGTGATGCTTTAGTGCTACACCTAGGATTGTATAAATCTGATCTGAATCCAATTCACAGGATCTGAATTAGTTATCTGTATTCGATCTAAAATTTGTAGATATGATTCGATTTTAAATATGTATATATGAGTTTAATCTGCTGATCTTAATAAAAAATAAAAAATATATAAAAAAGTTAGATTTAGTTGTTTTATTTCTATTATTATTGATATATGTATGATTGTTTAATTTTTATTATTTAAAAGTATTATTTCATAATATTATTTAATAATATTTTGAAAATAAATAAATATAAAAGTAAATAGTAATAATTTTTTTATATTTTAATTTTTGAATTTTAAAGATATTTTTAATTTTTTATTTGTTGACTACCGATAATATTTAATATTCGACTAGTTTTGCAAATTAAATTTATGTATCGAATCGGATCCAAATCTAAAAATTTATATTCGATATATGTATACACTTAACTTGACGAATAAATTACACATTCAATATTTCTTTTATATTATTGCACAAGATCATCATAAGTTTTTTTTAGGTAATGCTAGGTAGACAAAAAAAAATAGTCAGAACTTGCCTTATTTAGCATTAATTAATTGTCACAACAATTAATGAATGCTAAATAAGGCAAGTTATTTAGCATTTATTTATTTAACTTATTTTATTTAGCTAAACAATTATAATTATTATATTAATTATTTAATTTAATTAATTTAAATATATGTTATTTGATTCAATTTAATGTCATGTTAATATTTGAATTATTATTTACCAAAAGTTATTTTTTATTTTCTTTTTTTATCTTAAATATTTTGATTTTAAATTTTATTATTTTTATTCATTGTTTATATTTTCTTTTTCTATTTTAATATCAAATCTAATATTTCTATTAATATTTGATTGTAATTTATTGTTTAATAATTATATATACCCATCATCATATATATGGTCATGAATATTTCTTCAATTAATTAAAAAATCATAATTTCATTTTTTTCTTTTTTTTATTTTACGTGTTTTTATATTTTATAACTTTTTTTCTGTGAAAAAACTATATATACTAAAAGAGAATCTCATTTTTTTTACTAATTGCTCTATTCTTTGATAATATTTTTTTTCTCCTACAATCCATTATTTTTACTCTTTGATTTTTTTATAAATTATAAAATTTTATAATCTCTATATTTATACTTATTTGATTCATGTATTTTATTTTACTCCATTCTACTTTACACAAAAATTTAAGACTTTCCTTTTTAATTAATTATTTAAAAAATAGTGAAATAGGTTATATAGTATCTTAATTATCTAATATTTTTTATTTTTTACTTGAGTGATGAAACATGATTATTGTTACATTTATATAAAATGTTGTGATATAGTATTAAAAAAAATTATTAGATGCTATCTGTACAAATTATAATTGTTATTTTTATATATTAATTGAATTACAAATTATTAATACGTATCTATAACAAAGTCACTTTAGTATATATGGCATAGTTAAATAATTGCAGAGAGTAGAACATTTATACTCTTAGAGCTCCTAATAATTACTTTAATATTAGTTAATTTTTACTATCTTTATTTTATATTAAAATGATCTATTGTACAATACATAATTTAATAATTATATATTTACTTTTCAAGTTCAATAATTATTCATATACTTGTATAGGAATTTCAGTCAAATAATATTTTTAGAATATTTTACTTTATCATTTTACTAAAACTTTTAATTATCGAAAATAACTTATCAAATTTGATTTTTAAAAAATTGTAACATTTATATTTAATTTGATAAATTAAACTAAAAATAAATTATTTTTAGTAAGCACAAAAAACTAAAATTTTTTTAGTAAAATAAATTTAAAAATTTAAAAATATATGATAGACATAAATATAAAAATAAATTTAAATTTTATCAATATATAAGATTATGTTAAATTTTTTAATTTTAATAAGCATAAATTAGCTTTCAAAAATACCTTTACTTTTAAAAGTGTAAAACAACATACAAATGATTTTATTAAACTTATTAATTATAGTTTGTCTAATATATATATATATATATATATATATATATATATATATATATATTTAATTGATTTGATTAGAATAAATATCAAACTATTTAAATTAATTTTTTGGTATTAATATAATAATTTATAACATAATTGATGTTCAATTGAATCATTTATTTATTATCATATTGAAAATAATATTGAGAATAAAATGCCAGTTAGCTAAAATAATCCTTATCAGATTTATTTTCTTTCATAAAATTTTGAAAAATTTTAATTTTCAACCTATACAGGAATGTGTTTTATTTTGATCAAAACTCAAATTAGTGTATTTAGTATTTACAATATCTCAATAACTTTATAGCTTTTTTTAT
The DNA here is from genome assembly GCF_059453495.1 of Arachis ipaensis. NCBI lineage: Eukaryota > Viridiplantae > Streptophyta > Magnoliopsida > Fabales > Fabaceae > Arachis > Arachis ipaensis. The sequence continues at coordinate 12,797,419 of NC_142439.1, read as the reverse complement.
TGGTTTTTTTCTTTGACCTTCATGATGTCTTTTATTTTTGTTCCTCTACGACCAACTATATCTGTGACCTATCCATATTAGTATAGTATAGATACGGAACTAACACTAAAGACAAGAGTGATTTTATCAATAAAAATTTATTATGTGTAATACACATTTTCTTTCTAAATTTAATAAAAATTTTTACTTCTCACCTAATTCTACTATTCACTAGAAAAATTCTCTTATTTAACTTTGAGCCTACAATGTGAAAGATTGAAGCTATGAAAAAGAGAAAAACATAAAACTATTTTTTTTTCATATTCAACACCAAAATACAAAAAATATATATATATTAATTTTTTTCCTACCACTTATGATACCTTATATTCATTAATTCATTGTTTTATTTTAAGTACGTGTTTATTATGTTATTATATTATTGACTTTTTTAAGCTAAACTAATTTTAACACTATTAGTGCACTCCTATTAATGGTCATCACTTTTATTACTTATACAAATTTTTTTTGACAGAACTTTCTTTCTTCTCAATCAGTAGTCACATTTGTTTATAGGCGAATTTTTTCCACTACAAAAAAGGTCTATGGTCACGGTAAAAAACCGTGATCATAGCTAGTAAAAAAGGTGACCATAATCTATGGTCACGGTTTTGGATCTATGGTTACGATTTTTTACTGTGGCCTATTCTCTCGTGGCCATAGGTCTATGGTCACGATTTTTTTATCTATGGTCACGGTTTTTATGGTCTCGGTTTCAATTTTCAAAATTTGACACTTTAGGCCACGTTTTTTCACCATGACCATAGCCTCTATGGTCACCCCTCCCTAAAACCGTGACCATAGTCTCTATGGTCATCCCTCTCTAAAACCGTGACCATAGCCTTATCTATGGTCACGATTTTGGCCGTAACAATAGCCTCTATGGTCACCCACCTAAAACCGTGACCATAGCCTTAGTTATGGTCACCCCTCCTTAAACCGTGACCATAGCCTTATCTATGGTCATGGTTTTTCGCCGTGACCATAGCCTCTATGGTCACCCCACCTTAAAACCGTGACCATAGCCTTATCTATGGTCACCCCTCCTTAAAACCGTGACCATAGCCTTATCTATAGTCACGGTTTTTCGCCATGACCATAGCCGTTTTCACCGTGGCCATAGCTTATCTATGGTCACCCTATTTTTAAATGGTGACCATAGCCTATTTTGTTTTATGAGATTTATTTTTTTTAAAAGCATAATCACATTCTAAAATAATGATAATTACAAAATAAATCTAAGAATGAGAAATTCAATAAATCTAATTAAATCATAAAAGTTTCATTAAAAACTAGATATCCATTACAACACTAATCAAAATAAGGTGTAATTTATCCATTACATGTAATATCGGATAAAGTCTCTTGTCAAAAAGTAAAGAACATTCAAAGTTGTTATAAACGGTGCTGCAGCAACTAGTCAACTCCTGTTGTCTTTACCAGTACAAAAAAATTATACTGTACACAAAACAAAGGCAAAACAAATTTCAAGAGAAGGTAAAGAACATTCAAGAGTAGGAAAACAAAATAATCAATTAACAAATACTAATCCTAAAAGAAACGAAAAGAAAAAGATAAAAGAAAAAAGCATTTCCTACATAGTTATCTCCATCAAGATACAAGAACTTAGAACCTAATTGCATGAAAGTAATTAAATTATCCCAACAGAAAAATGAAAAAGAAAGTCTGCATGAAGACTTTAATTTTTCTTCTCTTCTTAGTTGTACTTCAAATAATTAACACTAACACAACCAAATTCCATATAGCAGTCCTTGTTGTTTAATATGATTTCAATAAAATATAATAATCCGATGATGATAACTTTGTGTTGAACTATATATTATTTATTCAATTTAATTCTAAAAGAATGAAACATTAACTTTTACCTATTTTGACACTCATAAATTACTAAGAATAACTTAGAGCAATTTTAGTTATACATAAAAACTGATTAAAAGAAAGGAACGGACAGCATTAGTGCTACACTGCTACAATTTTACAAAAGACCTAAATTAAAACTAATTAAACTAATAACAAAAAAGGAGTTCTCTTGGACATTTCAACTTTCAGATCAGAACCCATTTCTTAGAAAAAGCCTTGATGCCTACAATATATGTAACAAAACAAACAAACAAAATTTGGATAAGAAAGAAACATTAAACAAATTGCATCAACATTCAATTTTTTCGTTAATTAATAGGTAACATCATGCATATATCAGACCCTGGAATCTTAATTGATGGATACCATTTAACTAAAAAGCAATGTGAGCAAGCATCATAATGCCTTACAACAACACAATTAGGCTAAAAAAGGAAACAGAATATCCAGCACTTACATCATAAACCAACTTGTGTTAGCAGATATTATTACATAAGTATAAGCATTCTAAGTAATACAAGCATTCGAACATAGTCTTTCTAACTCTTACCTATTTCTACGGACTCAGATTCACAAGTTCAAAACCACAAATCCCAGATCTCTGAAATCCCTTAACATGAGTCACCCCTTTTACACAAAGAGACCAAACCCAAAAGGCTCAGATCTTTGACTATGGGTAACACACAAAACAAAGAACCGAAATCTACCCAGTTCTCAAAAAAGTAAACTTTTTATATCAAAAACAGCGAATGCTTTCTGGGTATGGCAAATGTGAGTGTAAATCTGAACTTTCAGTGGTGGTGGATGAGAATTGAGAAGAAGATTAACAGTTTTAACAACAAATACACACATATGATAATAGAAACTTGAATAAGCAAAAATAGTTTTAACAGTTTCAATTCGATTAAAATAAAATATTGTTTTTACCAGCTATATTAAAAATTCAAGCTAAACTAATGTAGCCTTAATACATACAAACAACACCACTGCTTTAGCTTCTTGCCCATGTGCTTCAACTCAAGTGACAGTACTTTTGTACCTCTGCTCTCACCGTCTTCAACTCTCCTACCATCACTAGCTACTACTTCTTATTAACTCATTCAACTCCTTAATGTAAATACTACCTACTAATCAAATCAAATGCTATTTTCTTCTTTTTATTATCACCTCTTCTACTAAGCTTCATCATCTTTATTATCTTTCCTAATTTTTGAAATCAAAGCTAGCTACCTTGTTCAACAGCAGAGACAATTTTTTATTTATATTTTTTTCCCAACAACTACTGATAATTTAAATTTAAGATCAAAGACTAGAAAAATGAAGTCTAAGTTGCTAGCTAGTAGAATTTTAGTTAACTATGAAGACACAAGCAATTGACCCAAAGCAAGAAAAGCCAGAGGAACTACACCAACGAGCTTAGTATCTTTGAACTTGTACAACTTTTACTACAAAATCTCAATTAGGGTAAAATTTGGTTTGGAGACTCCTAACTTGTTTGGAAACAAGTGTGTATTGGTTGCAACCCAATTGCTACTCAATTCTAAGAGTTACAAGCATTGGAAGTTGATGCATAACTTGCTGAAAACTGATTCTTTCCAGCTTTGATCACCAATTTTCAAAAATTCACAACTCCAATCCTTAACTCCTAAAATCCTGAAATTTTAGAGAAATAAACCAAGTTAATCAAATTTTAAAACAAAATTAGTTTCGCTCCAAAACTCAGCTCGGAGGAGTCGCAGCAAGACAAACAAGTTGCTGCCCTGTTTGAACTCTTCTGCTGCAGGACAGATTTGACAACTCAACTTTAAAAATTTGCCATAAATTGTGTATTTAACAAAAAGACCTTAAATTTTTCAGTCCAGTTCTACATATTCCCAAGATTAATCCAAACTTGGTCCCATACAATTCCGATCATCACGGAATTAGTTATAGCTTTTCAAAGTTTCTGACTTCGTTTAAAAGTAATGCAGAAAATCATATTTTATAATTCAACTTTAAAAAATCATAACTAATTCTCCAGTTAATACGAAACCTTCAAAATTGAATATTAATAACTATACTTGTTATAGTTTGCTTAGCTTTTAGTCTCATATCATTCCAATCTCTATTAAGTTGCTGGTTCACTTTTAAAGTTGCCGTTTTATTTCAAAACTCAGATTTTCAACAAGTAGTTTAGTGTTTCAAAATTCAACCGCTTTAATACCTCTCAAAATCAAATCTCAAAACAATCAACAATCAATTCCACCACCATTATAATATACTTAGTTACCAGCTCAACAGTAATCAACCAATATAATCCATCAAACTCAGCATTCACAACAATTACTTGTCAAACAATTCACAATCCACATAATCATTCAATAGCACTAAATCAACAATTTCAAATCACAATCTCAACCATTCCAATCACAATTTCAGCCACAATTCAACGTTCGCATAATCAATCAATTACTTACAACTATTATACCTATTTGCAGTTATCCAATAAACTTTGTGGGTATTCTTAAATTAAAACCGTTTAAATTAAACCTTACCTCGATTAGCTGAACTCACACGAATTGACCACGATAAGCCCGCTTATTTTGAAATCACAGCAGCAGCGACAATTTCAGCGTAATCCC